>NC_051159.1:168873144-169173144 GCF_013339745.2 Dermacentor silvarum
AAATTGAGGACGCTTAAGCTTCGCCTTTAAGAGTGGAACGCGATGGTGTTATCGGGCCCCGTTCGCATCGCATTTTATTGCGATAGCAATTATATGGACACTCAAAAGCAGATTTCTGCCGTCGGCGTCGCCGTCGCCGTCGGCGTCGGCGTCGCCGTCGCCGTCGCCGTCGCCGTCGCCGTGAGGTTCCGTATGACGTCATTTGGAGATGAAATCGTCGCCGCGCGAACGCTGTATGTGCGAGTGAAAGGGCGCGAGGGGCGCGTCTTTCACGGGGAGTGAACGCACGGCGGAGAACAAACGCGCGTTCTGCGCCGTGCTCGCTTAAGGGCTGCAGAAGTAGGCGTCTCTTTTCTCCTTTACAATCACCATATATGTAGAGCAAACGCGCCTTCTTCGGACGCGCGAGAGGCCGTGGGGGAGGGGGAGGGAAGGGAGGTGACGTTTAGCTGCGGCACCAAGTGCCTATTTATATCAGAGGCTCCAGCAACAGTCACCAACGCCGCACGCATTTTGAGCTAACGCGGGCAAAACGCCGATGGCGTCGACAACAGTTCTGCGTGTTGTTGCTACCAAAGCCGCTCACCTTACTTCGTATGACATTGCTGTGTTGCTATCGCATTCATTGCTTCGCCCTTAGGGCGAAACTGTGACATTTTTTTCTTTCGGTGGGCTTCACTGCAACACAGAACGCGGGAAAGCCAGGTTACAAAGACCAAGTTTACCCCTTAAAGTCGGCTTCACTTACAAATGCATTGCTGGGAAGACGTTTTTTCAGGGGCAATATAAGTCGTCTTATATTCAAACTTGAAGGCCCTAGCACCTTTTATTGCGATAGCAATTATATGGACACTCAAAAGCAGATTTCTGCCGTCGGCGTCGCCGTCGCCGTAGCCGTCGCCGTGAGGGTTCCGTATGACGTCAATGGAGATGAAATCGGCGCCGCGCGCCGAACGCTGTATGTGCGAGTGAAAGAGCGCGAGGGGCGCGCGCTTTTACGGGGAATGAACGCACGGCGGAGAACAAACGCGCGTTCTGCGCCGTGCTCCCTTAAGGGCTGCAGAAGTAGGCGTCTCTTTCCTCCTTTACAATCACCATATATGTAGAGCAAACGCGCCTTCTTCCGACGCGCGAGACGCCGTGGGGGAGGGGGGGAGGAGGAAAGGGAGGCGACGTTTAGCTGTGGCACAAAATGCCTATTTATATAAAACGTTGTGAGGCGAGAAGGTGGCAAAGACTTCCGACGCTGCTCGACAAGTGTCCCGTTCTGATCTCGTCGAAAACCTCCGAGCCGCCCCCAGAGGCTCCGGCAACAGTCACCAACGCCGCGCGCGTTTTGTGCGAACGCAGGCAAAACGCCGACGGCGTCGACAACAGTTCTGCGTGTTGCCGGTGCTGCTGCATGTCCAAGTTTGTACAGCTGATAAAACTACTATCCTTACTCCGTATAGCTCTCTACAAATTTGCTATCGCAATTGATGCTTCGCCTTTCGGGTGAAACTGCGACACCTTTTTTCATTACTTTATTGTTTGCTATTGCTCCGACACGCGCGCGTGTCCAAAACGCATTAGGCAGGCGAAGTCCCAATTTGGCCTGGCGAGGATGCGAGGGCCATCTGGATATGATTTTCGCAAGTGCCCTACCTGAGCGCGCCGATGTTGGTATGGTAGAAATGCTGGAAAAGGGGTTGGTGTTTGAGTTTCCTCGTAACATAATTATGTTTTATCGTACATGCAGCAGAAAGGATGTTCCACATCCGCCCCTAGGCTTGAGAGTGGTGGCGCTGGCTAACACTCCCAGAGTTAGTTCTAGTTGTAAAACAAATACCCCAGAATTACGGTCATTGTCATGGTGCATCAGATATGCTTTTTACTTTGTTAACCGTTTCGGCCCTAGCGGTGTGAATTGCCATTATAGAAAACGTCCCACACAATTCATGAAACAATATTAATAGAACAAGGTAAGCATTCGAAATGAAGCCAGCATAGTCTTGAGGCAGTTCTCAGAAATTTATCGCCAGTGGTGCAAGACAACCATTGTTCTGAGGAAAAAAAAGCAGACTAAGAAAATCAGCAGTAGCAGTAACACTGTTCGTTTCACTTTAGGGAGTCGTCAGCACCAATGAACATGTGCCCATCTGGCTTCATAATTTTATTGTACATATAAATATGTTGAATAGCAAAGAATGACCGAAGTGATTTTCGTGACTCATAATAGCTAATTATGCGGTGTGCGACTCAGTGGTTATGAAATTGAGATTAGGAGTAGTTATTTCGTTTTCTTTCATATGTTTCCCCGAAAAGTTTTATAAAAGGAAAGTGAATTTGTGCTGTTTTTCGGCATATTTATTCGTTCGGGACTGTTATTTACTTGAGAAGGTGATAAAACCCCTTTAGGGCATTCAAGTGCATGTAGAGTATTCATCAATAAAAACAAAGAAGGCTCATTGAACTCATGTGCCCAACCGGTTCGCTAGATGAAAAAGAAACTGAATACCGCCTCGAGGAGCTTGGCCTACGAATATGAAGAACTCAGCGTGAACTGCGACTTGTCACACGTGCGGAGAATTCCTGTTATAAGGTTCTTTCATTTGGTAAAGTCATATTTCCTTGTTTTAACATTACAAGAGCCAACATAACGTTTGACCGAATAAAATCCAACTTTATCAGCCCTTGCAATATAAAAAAGCTGTACGTTTTTCAAACGATACATCACGTGTTGATTCACAACCTTTGAGCCCTGATGGTGCCATTTGACACCATATCCTAAGTTCGCTAAAAAATGTAAAATAAAAATTTTCTTGTATCATGCTTCTGAGAGCTTTCTCACTAAGTATGTGAAACAAAAAATCTCTGCCTAAAGGAAAGAAATTCAGTGCCGAAAGGGTTAATAACAAGAGCCTGAGTTCACCTGACACTGCACTGCGTCGGAGACTTCTGCGTTCCTACCTTTTGGGACAAGGCTAGACCTTATGAGCATTTTCTCGAGTCAAACAAATCTGCTGGGATTGATAATATGTTCATTGGAGACATCTATAAAAACATCAAGGTTCTAAAAACATTACTTGCTTTAATATGTAACGGTATCATAGAATGTGATATGGTGTTCGGTCATCAGCGCTCTGTAAACCGAACACCGTAGATGTTAAAATCTTACTTCGCACTGTGTGCTTTTAATATATTTTTTTTCGTTGAATAGCACGGCTAGCGTTAGCTGGGCTATGACTTATGGAAGACACATAGCCCACATATGTGAAAGATTATGGAGCGTCGCTCTTATGTTATAAAGTGTAAAACGTTTTCTACCTTATTCAATACAGAAGCTAGTAGCCAGTACCTTAGGTTGGAATGGGTTGAAATACGGCATGTGTTGTTTCTTCAATTGTTCTGTCACATGAAAAAAAAAAGCAAAAATTTAGTACTTACGAATTATGCCAGATCGGTGCTTTGCACAATGGGCAAGGATAAGTACAAAAGCTTATGTTTAGTTTCCGGGTTTCCTTCTCTTGGTACCCTGTTGAAACAAATTGTTTTAAAGTGTTTTTTTTTTGGAATGACGATTACCCGCCGCGGTGGCTCAGTCGGCTAAGGCGTTGCGCTGCAGAGCACGAGATCGCGGGATGGAATCACGGCCGCGGCGGCCGCATTTCGATGGAGGTGAAATGCAAAAACACCCGTGTGCTTGCGTTGTAGTGCACGTTAAAGAACCCCAGGTGGTCAAAATTGATCCGGAGCCCTCCACTTCGGCGTGCCTCATAGTCAGAACTGGTTTTGGAACGTAAAATCACAGAATCAATCAATGGAATGATGATTACATAACGGCAAACCTATCTTTTGGACATGTTCCTCGTTACATTGTACCCAGAATTCGCATGTACTATGGGCAAGGCTGTAAGACAGTATTACATCCCAACTGTACTTAATTGCCACAATCTGGGCTTTGAGTCAAGACGCATAGTGAATTACGTAAGACTTTATATACTTCGGAAAAGTCGAAGTTTTTGGGACATCTATGTTAATAATTCTTTCATGTATATATCCAACAGGGCAGCCACTACTGTTGGACGTCGCCCTACAAGCCAGTATCTGGCTTTGGCGAGCCCTTAAATTGAAGTCATGTATATCATTTTTTCTATAAATAAAAATTATGAACTATCATGTTCTGTTGAATGCACAGTGACCTGCATATAATCTTCGAAAGTTCATCCGTCGTTTAAAGTAAAGCACTAGCTTAAATCTTGTCCTTGCCAGCTATTTCTGTCCGTTCTCTCAATTGCAAGCACTGCAATAATGGACAGTTGAAAAAAGTTGCGGTCTATATATAGACCGCAACTGGTAGCCGGTCTATATATATACCGGCTACCGGCGCGGCCTGTCTCTGACCAAGCGACTCGTAGCATCTCCGGCCACGCCGCCGGATTTTCCGCTTTATGAGCCATATAATTCTTTCGCATTAAAAGGAAGTGACATGCACGATTCGTTACTCGCTACTTGAACCCTTATAGAAGGCATGCCAGTTATAAAGCTTCAGTATGATATGTGGCGTTGTCAGTGGCAACCTTGAAAAATGCAGGAATATTATGTGACAGAACTACGATGTGATAGAGCACACTGCATAGGGGAGCTCCATGTTAATTTTGAGCACCTGGCGTTCATCGGCATGCCCTAATGCACTCTTCACAAGCGTTTATTGCATTCCATCCCATCAGTGCGATCAGTGTGGGTGGCGCGGTGGGTCAGTTTTCAAGAATGTGCATTGAACTGAAAGTAAACAAACTGCGGATGCAGGATTAGAAAATCAAGTTCAAGCCTGTACACGTATCTGGCAGCGTCACGTGTGGATGACCGCGTGTTGTGGCACCTTTACAGCAGGGTGCTGGCTAGAAAGCCTGTTTTGAACATGAAAAGTTCATGTCAGCATACAAACTGTGCAATTGTGGCCATTTGTGTAGTACCAGCCACGTGAATAATTTTGGTAATCCATTGACGCTAACCAAGTTGTCTTGCACCTTGCGTTGAAAACGCAGTACAATGTCAGTAACACAGTGGCTATGCGATACCACAGTCGATTGCTCCGAAGCACAGAGCACAATTTTTGCATCCTCCCCTACTTAAATGCAGCTGCCGAACCCGAAATCGCGTGCTTTAAAGCGGAACAACACAACCACTGATCCACCACAGCGAATCAGCCCATTATCAGCTGAAGATAATGTGTGAAGCAACTGCATGCCAAAGTTTAATCCAATGCTCGCAAATATCAGCTACTTTCCACAACTCAATGCGTATACCTGCGTTGCAACTCCCCTGCAGAAGAACTACACTTCTGGAGTGCAACGCGCAGATAAGATGGTGCTTCAATGTCATCCCTATTAAGGAATGCCAAAAGCTTGTCTAATGCTACCACTTCACGCCTGTTAGCGACAACATGCAGAATAGGTGTGACACCCCAGCCAAAATGTGAGCAGCTTCACTACTCTGCAGTATGTCCCCCCTCCCGGGCCCAGCACCTTCCACTGTGAGCAATAGTCACTGTCAAGCATTGCCTTGCATTACATAATACACATTCTGTCACTCAAACAGTCTCCAGTCTTCGTGCAGTTCACCCAAAAAATAAATAAGGAAACAAACGCGAGCACAAACAACACTACGCTCGTGTTTGCTTCCTTCCTTGTCCCGTCATCGTGCAGTTCACCCAAAACTTAATATGCACTAACAAGCCCAGCGAAACACCTTTCTACAGACAGTGTAATTTGCCGAAATTTCAATTATCTGCAGCTGCACGGGCACAGATGAATATTACGAAAGGCACTTATACTTTACACAAAGTACAGGTTCAAAGTGCTGAGAAGCTCTAGAGCTATTTTACTGCATAGTACCTGTTTAGAACAGCTGATTGCTCATCGACTAAAATGATTAAAAGTTCATGCAAAAAGATGTAGCAACACCCTATTGCTATAAATATCGACCTACTGAACCAACGCTGAGCCTTTCCTACTGGGCAACCAGCAAAGAGTGGAGGGCACAGGAGCCTCAAGATATGCAGAAGTCGATGCGAAGCGCACACTCACCGAGTTTTATGCAGCCGACTGTCTGCCCAGCTGTTCCTTGAGTTCGGCGATTTCGCGCTGCGCTGCTTCAAGACGTCCCAAAAGGTCCATGGTACAGCCCCGCTCAGCCTAGGAGAGGACAGCATGAGCACCGGAGAGTTAAGTAACATTGTACAGTATCCTGTACAGCAGTCGCTTACGAGCTGAAACAAAAACTATATCCCCTTTGGGCACCAATCAATACTGTCCATTGAAAATTCTCAGTTCTTGCACCTTCAGAATCATGAAAAGTTGTACAGCTTCAGAATGAAATAATCCTCTATTCGTCAGCGAGTTTTCAGGTGCACAGAATGGACTCCATGCGACAACTTAATACAGGCATGTCAGATATCAGAACGTCTACTGCTTCATGTATGAATACATGAAAAGTATCTATCAACATACTTGAAAGACATGCTTGGTTTTAAAACATAATATATATCAAAGTGACCCGCCCAAACACCCGGCTATCCACCTGCCAACTCTTTTTACTGAAAAGCTTTACACATATTACTGGAACTTGCAGCACGTACAAGTTCTATCAGAAGCGTCTCAAAATGTAAGTGACACATTTTAGATATTTTCGTCGGTCTTTCTGCCTTCTCTTAGCTTGCACAATTGTGCACACAGTGCCTGAAGGGGATATAAACTAAAGCGTGCTTGTAATGCCAAGAAATGCTGTCCAAGGGACATCTTTAAAACAACCGTAGTTGGCGCAATAGAAAACTGTTCAGTCAAATTAGTTTACACTCCTGATTAACTCAAGGAAGTAGGGCACTTGTCATAACAGCAATGCAGCCAATTGGGCTATTTGGTTTTGCATTCAAAAAAGGGGAAATACAATGAAAATGCCACCTTAATCTCGCCATGAGACAGTTTGCCCAGATACTAACTATTTCACCCTTGATCCGCAATAATATTAATAAGAGCCAGTTGAGTTAAGAAGCTGTTCATGCAAAGTAAGAATTTGCTTTATTATTCAAGAAATATAGCACAGAGAACTAATTTTCACTGCGTTTGCTTGTGTCACTGCGCCAGTTTATTTAAAAGGGAACACGGCACGGGAATATCAGAAAGCAGACAATTAGTTAAGTGCGGAGCAAACTTTACGGCAATGGTGGCATGGAAAAATATTAACACTGAGACAATGCATGTTTTGTGCTTTAGACAACATGTGGCAAGCAAGCAGATAGCCTAACGAACTTCCAGTGTGCAATCGTTGAGTAGCCTTGGACAAGGCAGACCTCACCCAATTTTTAGAAAAAAAAATCTGGTAGAACCCATCGCACGATGACGTTACTGCAGTTTGCATTGAAGCAATGTATTGACACACCGTATTGCAACCTCCGTAACGCACCGCGATGCTTTCTCTCGCGCTTCCCTCTGGATATACGCTGAGTCATCTAGCGCCACCGCAGTGAACACGCCACGTGGCGCGTGTGAATATATATTCAGACAAGATGAATATTCATGACTCGGGCCGGACTCCGCCCATCACTGAAGAAATTCAAGTGATTTTTTACTAAAGACTGCCACATACGCAATGGCACATTCCCAGTGACCCAAGTTGGCGTCAATGAGGTTCGTGGAAGAGTGGCACATACCCTGCGGCACATATCCAATGTTTCTGGTTAAGAGGTTCATTGAAGAGGAGCACATAACCAGCGGCACATATTCAGTAACGAAAATAGGCGTGAAACGGGCTAAACTGACGAACGGGACATACGCACTGCCTCATACCAGTCACCCAAGCTGGCCCGACAAGTTGCTTCAAACCCGGTACCCTCATCACAGCCGCACGATGCTCTAACTATTAGACCATTGACTACCCAGTGACCCAAGTTGGCGGGAAAACGGTTAGAGGCGACGGAAAGACAGCCCGCGGGAAGAGAGTGAAGTGACCCAAGACTGCTAATAGCATTAAAAGAACGTTATTTTCAGTCACGTATTTTTCCTGCATGTCGACTAGCTGGCTGGCTGTTTCCGAGTGTATAAAATTTAACAATGAACTTCATTTAGACGAGCACTCTTTGTCCCATGAAGCAGTTTATAGTAAGAAGCTTCACAATATTCAGAATACACGAAGAAGTAATCACCAAGCTGAAGTATGGCTTTACTTTTCTACAGTTAAATCTCATGCAAAAATACACTCGCGCTAAAGTAAGCTGACCAGGGCAATGTTATTTGGACACTAAATTTCTGTGTGGGATAAAATGAAGTAAAACAACGAGTGTAAGGGAAAAAAAGCTGTTTTTCCCAATAAGTGTTCGGAACTTCCGGGCACCACCCACATAACCTAAGCTTCAGAATAACATTGCTGCTGCGGACATGTAGGCATAGTGGGGTGGCCTGTCGTGAAGCTTATCATTGATGCGGTTAGGAAACTGCGGAAGCAGGATACGGCAGCTCAAGAATCACAGCCTCATTGCGAACAGACCAGCAGTTAGTCAGCGCCCGTGTTTTGTCTGTCATTCGTCTTGTACTTCTGCACTGTTTTTCTCGGAATGGCTACAAGCTTGATTTTAAAAATTGACTCGAGCAGTTAATCACAATAAAGTAGAATATCTGTAGGAAGCTAAACATGGAATAAGCAACACCTGAATGACAGCTAGTTCCACAGTGCAATGCATATGCTAGACTATACCAGGGAATGTCAGAGCCGCCTATAGGACATTTGGACAATGCAAGGAGCTGTGCAGAAAACAAGGCATGATTACCGTGCGGTAGAGCTGAAGCCGCGTGATCTCGCACGCATTACGGACACGAATTGTCATTTCCCGGTCAGCACTTTCGCGCTGATTGCGCAGCTCCTGCTCCAGCTGTTTCACCAGCTCCTTGTAGTCATTGACTTCGGCTTCGTGTGCGGCAGCCATCTTCTGTGCCCACCTGCAAGGAATTGGTACACTGCTCACACGAGATGTTGCTTGCTGATGTGCTAAAAATACAGGGCATCAAAATGAGACATGAACCTGTAGGAGGACGTGATGGCGGCCGTACGAGCCGTGCCGTCGTCCGTACTCAGAAGGCGAAGGCGGCTAGCGGAGCGGCGGCTGCGATGACCAGCGTGGCTGGCTTTCCGAACGACACTGCGCGTGCCGAGCTTGCGCTTCGAGCACGCGCTGCGCTTCTTATTTTTTTCTTCTTTGACAGCCGGCGCCAAGGCACCGGCTGAGAGAGCCGACAAAGCGTTCCGCGCTGCGGCGTCGGTGGGCGCTACAAACCCTTTGCCGCATGGTGTCTCATGATACACAGAACAACTCCTTCAAACTTCATAAAAAAAAGAGAGAATATTACAGTTATCCGGAATCTGTACCATGTCTAGCAACACAGTACACAGTAACCATAACACTAAAAATAATTCGACTCATTTTTAAAAATTCTTGAATAACGTATAGCTGGTGCTCATTGCACAAAATGCAACACGTTCACTAGTAAACACTTTATTTTAGCATTTTTACATTAAATCAGCATGCGAAAAATGCCAGGGCGTTTTCGTTTATCAGCCTAATGTAATGTTTTGAACGATAAAGGTGTTCGGGTTGTTTTGTGAGGCAGGCTTTAATTGCTGTATCATTCATGACCCAGCATGTAGTTCAAACTTGTTTTGTGAAAGAGAACAGTAATTTGTTACCTTGCTAGAGAACAAATCGGTGGTAAAATAGGTTTACGCGAAAGCGTCAAATGTCCCATTGAGCGAAAAAGCCGGTGCCTGTCGTCTGCAGCAGCGAAGTGACAGGTAAATTCCCATTGGCTCTGAAGCCGCGTCGCGAGCGCACCTCGACCGAGCAAAGCGGGCGAATGGGAACACGTGTTGCCTCGATAGCGCGACAGGTGTGTGAGGTGAAAGGGCATCGCTGCGACGCCACGTCACCCGTGCTATAACAAGAATGTTATCCGCGCAAGCTCTCGTCTGCGTTCTAACTGCGCCTCGGTAAGGCCAAGTTAATATGCGCCAAGCATCTCAACGCGCTCGCTTGCCCCCGAGGAGTTCACAACTCAGAAGAAGTGCTTCATCGGATCTTTTACATGCTATCGGTTCCTGATTCCCATCGTTATCAGGAACCGATAGATTATCAAGCACCGATAGGTATCACACATCAGGAATGATGATGTGTGGTACCTATCGGTGCTTGATAACCTATCTGTACTTTATAACAATTTAGTATCACCATTAAGTACCACACCATCAGAAATGATGATCTGTGGTACTTAATGACGCTATGATCAAAAAGTGCCATGACATATGGTAATGAATTGTCTATGCATTATGCACGAAATTGTTAAATGAGTTGCAAATAGTAGATGTAACTGGGCTGTATAAGGGTCTAAAAACAAGTCACTGTAAATTACGGAAAATATGTGAGTATTAAAATAATGACGATGACTAATGATGCGAGCTATGAGCAGAAAAGTTCCGTAGCGAAAAAAATGATAGAATAAAACGTATGCAATAGCACTAGTTCCTCACGAGGGTCCTTGAAGTTAAGGGCTGAGAGGACATGGAGGACAGTAAGAATTTTGCCACACCTATCACATGTCAGAGGATCATTTCCAGTAAGGAGGTGAGAGTATGTTCCATAAGTATGTCCTATCCATAAGCTGCAAGGAAGCACTTCCTTTTGTCTTGTTTTCTGAATTATACCATTCCCTATTCTTGGTTTGATCATATATACCTTGTTTCACACTTCAGTATCCCACTGCCTTTGCCAAGAGCATCTGGAGAACTAAAGTGGGCTCAGAAAAGGTAGTGCCTCTTAGAAAGACCTCGGATACAAGGCTGGAGCTCTGGAGACTAATCACAAGGACCGTTCATACGAGTGAGTGGAAACACTAGCTGAAGCACAGGCCACATCAGGATGAATCAAATGAACACGCACTTGAGCTGGCTCCGGGTGTCCTCCAGGTCCCGCTCGAGTGCCTCGATGATCTCGAAGAGCTCTTCAGCCTCATAAGCATCTAAGGACCGCAGGTGCTGCCATGTCCTCAGGCAGATTTGGTGCAAGGTAACCGTCATGAAGCCCTTCGCCTCCACTGGCACGGTGCCACCGCTCAGTCAGACGACGAACAGTCTCTTTGCAGCGAACCTGGCGCGATTCCAGCTGCAGTGGCACCACTTCAATGGCGACAGCCGAGAACTTCAATGCATTCAGCGACTCCTCGAGCATGGACATAGCTGGGCAGATGTTGACAACCAGAGAGACTTGCCCACCCGTAGTGAAGAAGGCCTGCATCACCTACAAAAATCCAGAGATGAAAAAAAAAATACTGATCCAATGCACACGTTGAATGTGAAGCAAAGCTTTCGGGAAGCAGGTTGTATGCATCATATTTAGTTGTATTTAATTATCTTAAGTTTCATCCTACTGTAGTGAAGAAGAGGCCGAAGAAACGCTCTTGCGTTCTCCTGCCTGTTCCATCCACCCATTTATTGGTCAATACCCCACCGTGGGTAGGAGCCACATACGTGATAGGCAGCAACCGGGTGGCCGGTCGCGGTGTGGTTAAGAATCGGGCGGTGGTATTATACTGTTCGTTTCGCGTTCTCATTTTTGTTTTGTTTTTTATTTGTATATAGTTTCATTTTTCTCACTTTTCCGTTAAGTGTGTCGCGAGGTTAAGTCAGTAAGACTTACCTCATGTCCCTTTCTTCTCCCGGTCAAGGGCATTCCCCATGGCTAGCTTATATTCCTGACTGAGAGTGGCCGATAAACTCATTTTTGCGCAGTGGCAACAATAGTGTTCCTGTGGCTCTAGTGCCTACCAGTGGGGGCGCAATACAGATGAAGAACCCGCAAGCCATTCAGGTGGAGCTTCGAAAGGCCACTTCCAGAAGATCACCGAGGTCCGTCAATTTGGTCGCGGTGGTATTCTGTGCTGCTCATCAGACAAGGAGTGCGTTCGAGATCTCAACTGCTCCGAGTTTGCATCGAATATGGTGAGCCAGTTTATTCCAGCACACTTTGCTTGCTCGAAAGGCTTAGTTGGCGGTGTAGACGTCAGCCTGGACCCCTCAGAGGTATTAAACTTGTTTTCAGTTGGTGGTGCTGTATACCAATCTAGCCGAATTATTGAGAACAAGAAGTCACAGACGGAGTCGGTAATTGTTACGTTCGCGGGAACAGTCCGTCCATCTGAAATCAAGGCATGACCCCTGATATACAGAGTAGAGCCCCTTTCTCACGACCACTACAGTGCTTGGAAGGTTGGCGTTACGGTCACAGCATAAAAGGCTGCAAGTCGGTTGCTCGATGCCGACTATGGGGAGAAAATGACGACAGTAGAAACTGTATGTCTCATGAAGAAAAATGTATAATTAAGCTCACGCGGCAGACTATTCGAGCTGTGCTGCGAAGGATCGAGAATGAAGAATACTCGAAGTGGTGGAACGCCGGCGATGCTCACGCAGAGAAGCAGTTACTGAGGTTCAAGGAAGATCCCAGGGCTATGCAGGCGTAACAGCTCGTCAAACCGCTGGCTTAGATATTTTTATATTCAAGGCCATAACAGAGCCAGTAGAGAAAGCTACGGAAAAGGCTATGGAACGTCTTGCGACAGCTACTTGAGTCCTTGGCACAAATGCTGTCTACTCAGCTGGCGCAGTTCATTGGTGCAACCTCTACCCAGCTTCATGCATACCAAGTTCCGAATGTTCTAAATATAGCTCAAAAGCAAACATCGCCACCGAATGCGTTAGCCGGCTCTCCTTGCGCAGGATTTCCTACCCATGTAGAACAGACGGAACCAGAACCCCTAACGGACGACTATGAACACTTCCAGGATGTCGACATGGAACTCGAGTCCGAAATGCACCAGTGCTCCACCCCTCAAAATTTCCCCTAATTCAAAAGCTAAAAAAGATGGAAAAGAGAACCTCACCAAGAAGGATTTCTTGAAAGAGTATGTTGGATCAGGCAGTTACCGTTACCGTTCTATATTCAACATAGGCTATAAAGATCAGTGGAATTGTCGATTGCTTGTGCTACTACAGATTTATCATATATTTCTTCTCACTTTCCCCCAGATATAATTGTACTGCAAGAAACCTGGCTTTCAAGTGATCCAAAGTTTTTCAAAAAAAAAAAAACGCAGCCAGCGTGAGACTAGCGGTGCCAAGTCTGAAGAAACAGCGGAGCTGGGCAACGTTCCTTACCAACTAGTTGATGTAGGCTTAGCGTGGCTTAACTTGGCTTTTTCTCGGCGAGGCTGGGCTATCACGGCAAAGCGGAGCTATCACGGCAAAGCGGAGCTATCACGGCAAAGCGGAGCTATCACGGCAAAGCGGAGCTATCACGGCAAAGCGGAGCTATCACGGCAAAGCGGAGCTATCACGGCAAAGCGGAGCTATCACGGCAAAGCGGAGCTATCACGGCAAAGCGGAGCTATCACGGCAAAGCGTTGACGCTCGGCTTGATTTTCGCGTTCTCGGTATTCCGGTATCAAGCCAAGCGTCAACGCCCAGACGGCGATTCCTTTCCCGCGTGGCTTGAAGGTGCTTCTCTCGTCGGGCAGCCTCTTCTTCCGGCGTCAAGGTGCGCTTAGGTTGAGCCATATCTCGGTAGAGCGGAGAAATGCCCGGGTGCCGGCGCGCGCACGCTTTCATTTGCGCGGTCACATGACTCTGCTGAACACGTGCTCGGCGCAGCTATGGATGTCAATGTCCAGGCTCCGATCTGGCGTGCATAGCGCGCGGCGCGCGCTATGCTCGAGAGAGACGTGGCTCCTTGCTCAACCAGTTTTAGCGTTGCACACCGGAATTTTGCCAAGCTTAAACAGGTCCGCTGTTAAAAATTATCGATTATGTCGATTAAATCAACCGACCAGAGGTGGTGGCATTGCTTTCTTGATTTCAACTAAATTTAGTCACAAGGCCACGATATCGTATCAATGCATGTCTACTGAATGTGAAATTTTAGCATTAGACATACTCCCAGGCTGCTCTCCTTTTACCTTAGTCAACTTATATTTCCCAGCAGGAGTACAGGATACCCGGTCTCTAGACATCGCATTAGCTTTCTGCAGAAAAGAATACTAGCTGGTGACTTCAATTCTCATCATGTGGCTTGGGGATTTAAGATTGATTTGGGTGGAAAACGCCTGTGGGAAGGGACTCTTGATAATCTTGTCTAAATTAAAAAGTTGCTATGTTTGTTTGCAGCCAATCTCAATCAGCCATAGATTTCACTTTTTCCAGCTCGTCTTTAAATATATCCTCGTGGAATACTATAGACTGCTACCAAGAGAGACCACATTCCTATTATCTTTAAGACTGCTGTCACTGATTTCTTTAGGAAGAAAAAATACTTTTGTAAATTATGGTAAACGTCAAAAGGACTTGAAGTCTACGATACTCTCACGTATGAATATGCTAGAGGATATTAGGGCTATGAGCCTCTGTGCAGTTTTAAAACGTTTCTTAAAGAATGCAACTTTCAATTTAAACTCCGACAGCGGTAAATCTTTCAGTCCGTGGTGGAATTCAGAATGCACGCGGGCTCACCAAAAACGAGAAGCTGCCTGGAAGAAACTTTTCTGTAATCAATGTCCAAACAATTGGAGTGATTACCAATTCCTTGCTTCGTCTTTCAAGCGTGCGATAGCTAAAGCCAAAGATGAGTATGATATGAATAAATTCACTTATCTGTCTAAATCTAAAAACAAGAAAAGCCCTTTAGATTTTTACGCTCTCGAAAGATGATTCCGGTTCCAGCAAATATTGACTCTTGTTCTTTCCAATAATTCGGACAATTCACGTGGCGAAAGGGACTAGAAGATAGGTTTATTGCAATAGTTCCAGCGTACCTATTGAAACCATTACCACGAGAAGAAATTGAGGAAGTTACATTGCAAGAATTGGTGACTGTTCGCTCTCTGCCTTCTGCGCCAGGTCTAGATGGAGTTACCACAGCCGTGATAAAAATTCTGCATGAATTGTTCCCGCAAGAAATTTTGAATATGGTAAATTACTTTTTAAAAAAATGCCTGGATACCTTCAGAATGGAAAACTGCTAAGGCGATTCCGATACGATGCAGGGAGGTGGATATGATTTATATAATATTAGACCAATTTCTCGCACATCCAATTTGGTCAAACTAATATGGCCGAATGACGACCTACATCTCTGAAAACTTAATACTTCACCAGTCAAAGTTTCTTTAGATCTGGGTGCTCGATATTTATTTTTTATTTATTTATTTAACATACCCTCAGGGCCAAAGGCATTAGAGAGGGGAGTGGGTTACATGTGAAAGAATATACATATATACATAACAAAGAATGAGCAAGCACATAAAATTCTAGTTATACAATGTTAGCTAGGGCGTTCTTGAATAGGTGGTGATTTCTGATGGAGATTACATTCGAAGGAAGGTGATTCCACTCTTCGGATGTCCGTGGTAAGAATGACTGAAAAAAAGCGTCAGTTCTGCAAAAAGGAATTCGAACTTTTTGTGCGTGATCTAAGCGAGATGAAACATACTGAGGGGGTGATATAAGCTCATGGTGGAGCTGAGGATGATGAAATATGGAGTGAAAAAGGCTCAAGCGAAACAACTTACGGCGGGATGCAAGGGTTGATAGGTCAAGACTTAATTTCATGGCTGATATATGCTTGCTGTTCTGTTGTAGTTAGAAAGAATGAAACGCGTGGAGTTATTTTGAACCATTTCTAGTGACCGAATTAGGTTTTCATGGTTTGGATCCCAGACGGAGGCAGCATATTCTAGTTTCGGGCGAATGAGCGTTTTGTACATGGTTAATTTTATGGATGAAGATACTTGTGCGAAGTTACGACGGAGGTACCCCAAAATTCGATTAGCATTGCTAATTACATACGAAATGTGGTCTGCCCAAGAAAGGTTTGATGTAATGTGAATGCCAAGGTATTTGTATGAGGACACGGTCTCCAAAGAAGTACTAGCGATGTGGTAAATGGACGAAACAGACGATGTTCGAGATATGCGCATATGCTTGCATTTCCTTATGTTAAGTTCCATCAACCATATGCTGCACCATTTGTTAATAGCATCAAGGTCGGACTGAAGGGCTTTAGTATCATCACCGCAGGTTATTTCGCGATAGACAACACAATCATCGGCAAAGAGGTTAATGTACGAGGAAACACACGAGGGTAAGTCATTAATGTAAATAAGAAAGAGTAGAGGACCCAATACCGTCCCTTGAGGAACCCCAGATCGAACAGCAGTGTGCTCTGAATTTACGTTATTTGTTGACACAAACTGAGAACGGTTAGTAAGAAAGATTTCTAGCCAACAGAGCAGTTTAGTGTCTATGTTAAGCTGACGTAGTTTGTAGAGAAGCAGTTTATGGCATACCTTGTCAAACGCTTTAGAAAAATCTAGGAAAATGCAGTCAATAAGAGAAGAACGATCAAGGATGGCATGAAGTTTGTGAGTGAAAGATATTAGTTGGGTTTCACAAGAATATGATTTGCGAAAACCATGTTGTGATGGCGAAAAAAATGAGTTTGATTCGAGGAAGTTAGCGAGGTTTGAAAATAAAATATGCTCAAATATTTTGCAGGGAATGCTTGTGAGGGAAATGGGCCGGTAATTTAATGGAGATTGCTGGTTACCTGACTTGAAAAGGTGCGAGCATGTAGACTTAGAGAGTCGCATACAACTTGCACGTCGTAGAAGAGAATATTGAGCATTGGTGACCCTAGATCTAGCTAAAGCTTGAGTCTGTGGAGCGTGGCATACTGATTATGCAATTAGAGATTTACAAATTTCAGAAATACATCACGGCGTGGGTTTCAGAATTTTTAAGGGAAAGAGAATTCTGTTTTCGAAGTGGATGTGCATAGTCTAGGCATAAACAGAAACGCGGAGTTCATTCCCCAGGTGAATCCTCTTAAATATCTAGGAATCACGTAAGATGGGACACTGAATTGGAGAAGCCACATTGAAAAAGTCGCGTCTAAAGCAACCCGTGGCGTGGGATGGTTGCGCAAGATCAATAACCGAAGATATGGGTTACAACAGTAGCGCACCCAGGATCTCTGCCAGGGGGGGCGGGGGGGGGGGGTGGTTGACAGTTTGCCAATACCATCTAAAAAGCACTAATTTCGATTTATTCACGGGAAATTGTCAAAAAATGCGCTTTTTGCGAGTGTGCAGACGATTGCGCGTCTTACATCTTAGTTGGAGTACTCAAATGCGTGAGGAAAGGAAAGGGATTAAACAAAGGGGGGGGGGGGGTTAAGTCGGGCTCAGGGGGGGGGGGGAGGCTACCACCCCCGAATCCCCCCCCCCCTCCGTCGGTGCGCCACTGGGTTACGAAGACATACATTAATTATGATATATAAAATGTACGTCTGACCCGTCAGCTGTCATAGTTACATATTCTCTATCGGTATGTGTGTCGCTGCCCACGGCAAAGAATACAGCTATCCTTAGTGTGTTCCAAAATGTAGTCCCTACGACTTTACAAAACATTTGCTGTGGGTTCCTGGCCACCGCGGTTTATACTTAAACGAAATGGCAGATTTATTAGCCAGAACGCCTCTAAGTGGACCTTTGATCCCCGTTTTACCAGATGCAGTTTACTTCACTGCATCAAGATACAGAAAGTTTCGTTTGGAAAATGATTTGATCAATTTATCGCTGAAGCTATCTCCAGACTTTCAGCATCTCGGTTTTTGCTGGAACAAACAGTTATCCCGCGACTTCGTGCTTATAGTAGCGCCACGCCAAAGCCACTGAGCAACCACGGTGTCCTTCTCGGCAGTTGGAGTTTACATATACCAGATTACGCTGTCGCATACCGCAATTGAACTTTTATTTACATAGAGCTGGTTTGACAATGTCTCCTCTATGCCACAATTGTAAGGAAATGGAAATGATAGAACATTAATTTTTATCACGCAGACGATATTCACATCAGCAAAAGATAGTGCTCGAAGCTCCACTCTGCAATATTGTGGAGAAAAAAATTCTACATATTATTCTACATATCTCATCTGCATTCATTTCACCTAAATTGGTTTCTCCAAGTTATTTACTAATGTTAACTCCCTCATTGATTGTAACCTCTTAACAGTCACCATTCAGTTATTCTGACTGCTCGATCACATAGTAGTATAGTTTTTGTTCTACATTTTTCGACAGTCTACATTTTTGTTCTACTTTGCGTTTCTCGTTTTCAAATAAGAATTCCTTTAGCTACCTCCTACCAACCGATTCTTGGCCTATCCCCCAGTGGGTGCGAGCCATGACAGAGGCTCATCATCACAGGCTCATCACAATCCCACTTTTTTTTTTTGTATGGCTGAATATGTATTTCCTTCACATTTTTCATTTAAACAGCATGCTGCCGACATCACTCGGCTGTTGGCATTCATATACTTTTTCAAGACATGACAAATAATAAATATGTTGAAGTAATGGTAACCGAATTTCGATGCACCTGCTGCAGGTCTACACACTTTGCATAGGCTTTAGATTCTGTGCAAAAAGAGAGACAGCAATGCTTAAAGGACTTCTACTGCCGGTGTTTTACATGTTCAGAAAATGCCACAGTAAAAGCATGTCATAACTGGCTCAGATTAAAAAGTACACTGTCTCAACGCTTGGAAAAGAGCGTTTGTCGCCAAATCGAGGACGCCCCTGCCTAATAGGTGCATTGGGACGACACATGGGAAATGGTCACCATGAAAGCGGCCAGAACATCTTTTTTCGTTCTCACGAGGGTTTTGATGGCACTTTAAGGGCGCAGGCTTTTTTCTCGAGCGTATCACCCTTGAAGGAAGCCGAGCGCTAGGCGACGCTTGTGCAGATTTTGAACGAACCAGTGGGTGCCCCGTGGCTGTGAAAATTGTACTCACGAGTTACCGCAGCCGAGACGGGCTGCTCTCCCGCTAGGCCAAGGCTGCTGCTGTAAAATTGTGTATCCGAGCTACAATGTCAACCCAAAACAATGCAGTCATACCTGGGTGAGCTTGCTCTCTCGGAAGGGCACCGGAGCCTTCTTGGACGCATCCTTGTTGTTACGTAGGCCCTCCAAGCAGCGGCTAAGCACCATCAAAGACTTGTTAATGCGGCCAGACTCGCGAAGCCGCCACCCATCAGTGCCAGCTTTGGATGCTCTCTCCGAACCCGCTAGGTCGCAGAGCATCAATGTGCTGACGTGCCAGTTTTGGCTGCCGTCACGGCTGTCCAACCTCGAGGTCACGAGCCGCACCATGAAGACGCAGTGGCTGCGGCTCGAGATGCGGTTGAGCTGAGTCTCGGCAAAGGTCTGGTTGTTGCGTGCCAGGCAGAGCAGCCGATACGCCTCATTAGCCGAGTACACGGGCACTTCGACGAGCCCGCGCACAAATGCGCGTTTAGCCCGGTCTTCACCCAACTTCAGAATGGTGCGCCGCTGGCCGCCTTTCTTCTTTGTGGCTGCCTCAGCTGATGGGACCAGCAGGTCGTAGATGCCCTCGTTGTAAATTTCGTAGAATGAAAGCCACAGCGACACCTGCTGAAGATGTGATAAAAAGGGAAGGAAGGAAAGAAACTCTATAGAGCAAACCTCGCAGACTCATTGTCCTTACCGCAAGCATAATAGATCCCACAGTTGATACAATATAGATAGTTATTTGGAGGGGTTTTAATTATCCGTGCCTATCCGCGCAACCAATTTTCGGTCATAACTTCTTGGCACGTTGTACTCTTGACGTTCTTGGTCCGTTCAACCAACATGCTCTGCCAAAGTTCTGTTCTTCCTTTTCCCATTGATGAACATCTATAAGGTTAAAAGAACTGAAAGATTGGCTAGCAGCGCTGTCCGTGTCGTTTCTAGCGCTGAAAATGTTTTTCGAAAAGAAATCTTTAAGGTTCTGTGCGCCGCTTGAATACGCACATATTGCTTTCCTTCACAATTACTGCGCTGTTTCTGTGCAGTCGTTTTCGAGATTCTCTGTCACATTTAACCTGTATCGTAAGCGAGTATTAGCAAAAGAAACTTCATCTCAGCTTTGGAACATTAAAAAGGCAGTTTTGTACAACAACCTACAGGCGATTCTGCCATAGGTGAGTATTTAGCCATAAAGTGGCGAAATTATGAAATTTTGGTGCAGTTAACTGGTAGGCAAGTGTGACGAGCTCAGCATGTCCTGATACAATATTTTATTCTAAAAAAAAAGGTGTTGCAGTTTCACCTGAAAGGCGAAGCATCAATTGCGATAGCAAATTTGTAGAGAGCTATACGGAGTAATGATAGTAGCTTTATCAGCTGTATAAACTTGGACATGCAGCAGCACCGGCAACACGCAGAACTGTTGTCGACGCCGTCGGCGTTTTGCCCGCGTTCGCACAAAATGCGTGCGGCGTTGATGACTGTTGCCGGAGCCTCTGATATAAATAGGCACTTGGTGCCGCAGCTAAACGTCGCCTACCCCCCCCCCCCCCCCCCCCCCACGGCCTTTCGTGCGTCAGAAGAAGGCGCGTTTGCTCTACATATATGGTGATTGTAAAGGAGGAAAGAGACGCCTACTTCTGCAGCCCTTAAGGGAGCACGGCACAGAACGCGCGTTTGTTCTCCGCCGTGCGTTCACTCCCCGTGAAAGCGCGCGTCCCTCGTGCCCTTTCACTCGCACATACAGCGTTCGGCGGCGCGCGGCGACGATTTCATCTCCATTGACGTCATACGGAACCTCACGGCGATGGCAGAAATCTGCTTTGGAGTGTCCATATAATTGCTATCGCAAAAAAACTACTAAATTTGGCAAGTTTCGGGAAGTTTTATGAAGCCATGACGGCCCAAGTCCAAAAAAAATACTTTGACGTGACACTAACGTACCGCGCTGCAATTTAAAAGAAGGTTGTTTTCATGAAACTTGGCCCTTACTTCTCTTCTGTGAGCCTTATACCGAGAAAGCATTGTGTAGTTTTAGAAGAACACCGTCATTCTAAACCTATTTAGGTCTCTCTTTAGTGTCCCTCTAACTTAGAGACTACTTCAAATAGCCAAACATACTTGTTCTTTGTCGCCATAGTTGCTGTCACAGCTGTCGGATAGGGACTCATCGCTGCTGTTTGAGGGCATATGGAAGGTGCTGAAGTCTACAGCACTGCGGGCTGCTTTCTCGCCCAATAATTTGCCTTTCCGCAAGAGTGCAGAGGCCTCCTCTTCTGCGCTGAGTGGGACGACGTCGTCAAAGCAGTCCGGGCGCACTTGTGCCCCCTTACACACCTGAGTGGTGAGAAGCAGAAAGGGGGGACATTTAGAAGATCGCCGACAGACTGACGGCCGAGAGTTCGCACCAAAGCAATGATAGGTCTCCGAGACATTAAGAGGAGGTGTTCCAATCGATTGCTAGGGTTCTTTGCAGCCAATGTGGTATGCTCAAATCTATTCAATGCCTGGTCGACAAGCATATCTGCCTGGTTTTCCCCTTATTTCTGAAAGGTTTCCTCAAAATATACTTTCTTTTTGATGAATATGCCGATTCTCAATCTGTGTTGCCCATTTAGATTTAAAAAAATTTATTTTCTGGTATTTATATATCTCGTCCTTCAAAGGTTAAACACAAGGTAGAAAGTAACAGCTGCTCTTACCTGGCTCTACATGATGTGCCAAGTGTTACCTACCACAATGTAACTGTCGCTTATGGACAATCAGTAACAACTTCAAGAATTCAAAAGAGATTGTGGCTTTGAACAACACTGCCACATTGTTGCGGTACTATGCAGTGGAACGGTTTTGGAAGAGACCCAGGAGGAAAACTTTTTTTTTTTCATTTCCTTCAGATTTAATTTGAACAGTAAGGCTATGTATGCATTAATTTTTCCTGCCAGTGACGGAGCGGAAACGTATAGCCTAGCGCAAGTCTGTGTCGTGCAAGCTACAAAGTCTCGTTCGACACAAATGAAGTTAGGAAATTAGCAGGCGCAATTTGGAATCAGCTAGCGCAAGACAGGGGTAATTGGAGATCGCAGGAAGAGGCCATCCCGCAGTGGACATAAATATAGGCTGATGATGATTCGTTACCCGTTGATATTGGAGAGAAGCATTTTATATTTACATCATGTTATGTACGATAACTCATTCTATCCATCTTATTTATATCAGGGTTTGACTGTATAAGTGCAAACGTGCAACGAGCTCAGTGGTTACAATGTGTCTCCAAATTGCACATTGCCATTGTAGGGCACAAGTTCAATTCACAGAGGCAGCAAATAGTAAGCAAAGTTATCTTTTTTTTTTCTTTAGCAAATGTCATGATGCGATGCCTGCCGTGAAAAGGTGAAGCTCCAACATTCAACAAGTCGCTGATCAATGCTGCAAGAGCTATAACTATGAGTGGCTGTCACCAGTATTACAAACTTCACAATAGTGGTCTACAAGCGACACTGGTGGCAGTGCCAGCCAAAACAGTTTGTTCTATTTACTGTATATGTGCAATGTGAATAAAAAGTGGGAGGCAAGTACATAGAAGTAATCGATTGCTTCAGCAATTCCTCAATTACTTTCCTGGGGCAGTAATTGGTCACTAATCAATTACATTTTCCCGAAGTAATTATCAGTTACGTTTTTTCTGCAACGTGTACAAGTGTGGTCTAGTGGAAGGCAGAGGGCAAGAAGATATGTAGAAAGTGAACAGTCCCTTACCCGAGGTCCACACAGCTTGAATAGTCTTTCAAGAGTGCGAGGCACGATTCCTGGGTCAGTCGGTGGACCCTGCATGGTGTAGGTCTTGCCCCCAGAAGTAGGACCATATGCAAAAAGCAGCACATTGGATCCATGCACGAAGGCTTCAAGTGGATCCCGCACCACCTCTTGAAACAGCTGCGCCTGGCTGCTTCCCTCTGGAAACACCTAGGCACAGAGGAGGACGATGTGAAGTCAGAACAAATGGAGGAAACGTAGTCAGCAGTAGGGTTTTAGGATGAGAAATTGAGGGATAACTAATGCTTGAAAACGCTGCGCACGTTTTCCGAGTAGGAAAGCTCATGAGACTGAAGAGACTTGCAAGAACAATGCCATTCTCCGTGCGCATCTCACCTCTGAATTGTCCGTTTGACACTGGGGAAACCTCGGCAAGCAATGTACACTGCTGGGATAAACAGTGTAAGCGTGAAAATTTCTAGAAGCCTTCTAGAGATTGCTGCCCTAGAAAAGTATGCTTGCCTAAGCCAAGCATTCAGCTGCTTTCGGGGCAATCGGAGAAGGCATCTCGAATTCTGTAAAACATCAGTCGCACTCCCTGCTCGAAGGCGCGAAAGAACCTTTTAGCGCCCTGAATGAACCTGGTGAATATGTTCAGAGCACTCCCTTTCGTGCGCTGCCAGAGCACGCAAAAGCGCCCAGTCAAACGTACCATTAGAAATGCCTCGTTAGCGCAGTGGAACTCAACAAAGGCGTCGTTGAAGTAACTCCAACAAGATAAAGCATATGTCTTGAAAATAAACAATGCCACCGTTAGAAGCATTTAAAGCAATAAAGATTATAAAGCGAAGCTTTCTTTGTGTACCATTGCTCGGTTTCGCCTGGGCCGGTTGGACTCTGGTCGAGTTCTTGCCGAGTATATTTCAAGCGCGGCCGCCCAGCGCAGCAAGCCCGACACTCTAAGCACACCGCCACAACAGCTTTTTTTTTTTCTTTATTGCCACATTGAAGAGCACAATCACAGGAAATAGTACATTCGGGGGAACAGTGTCTAGGAACAGGCTTTGCGCGATCCCGTTAATATTCATCGCGAAGTGCTAGTTGATGCTGGCATGAAATAAGTGTACGTGCGGTTGTGGCCTAATTGTTAAACATTAGGCCACATCCACGCGTACACTTACTTCATGCCAACATCAACTATATATAGCTCTTTGCGACGATCACCGCGTGCTGATGTTATGATTTTTCATACTATGGCACAACCCATAAAGAGGGTTGGTCATGAAGCGGCTGGTACATATTGCGCCAACGCCAACTAGATCTTTGAGATGATCGCTGCGTGCTTATGATTTCCACACTATGGCACATACCCACGACGGGGGACTAGCACGCGTACGCGAGAGTGTACGCGCGCGCCAGTTTCCTTTACGCCAAGGACTCGGGAACAAATTGGGCAAATTTATTGCATTTCATTAACCACTTCACGGAAGCTTCACTTCGCAGAGATTCCAACGTTGGATCTGCATAACCTTTTTCTTCATTTGCCCCCAGCCCCACGACAAGCGAGGTTGTTATAACCTGGACAACACTCTGCAAATATTGTAGGGCACCGCAGGCCTGCATTTGCCAATAGTCACAATATCATAGAGAAAACTTTGTGAAGTGCTAGCAGTGGCAGAAAGTTATTTATTGTGGTTTCAATTAACTGGGAGGCAGGACATTGATACCAGTACCTCGGTAATCATAGTTAATCATAGTAAAATCAGATCACAGTACAAGCAGCGCAAAAATAACGGCAGCACAAGACAGAAGTACACAGGACACCCACTGAGCTCAGCGCCTGTCCCGTGTACTTCTGTCTTGTGTTGCCGTTATATTTGCACTGATCTTGCTATGAAGATCAACCAACTCGCCCAGTTTTACACTGAATCAGATAGAGTACGTTGCAGACACTGGCTGTAAAACTCACCTTTGTAAAACTAAAGCGTTTCTTATGTTGATGTTCCAGAATGGCGGTTGTAGACTCCACAGTTGTTTCATCGCATGGGTGGAACGCAGGATTCGTGAACGCCCTGCCCCCAACTCTTGGTCGAATGCGTAGATAGACCTTGAGCGCTGATCCTGCAAATAAAAGCCGTGTTCACACTGCATGCGCCAGCTCAGCAGACAACTTAGTTCAGCACATCAATTGCCCTGAAAACAATGTCCTTTCTTAAGTATAAGCCTTTTCGACTTCGCTGTACTTTCTGAACCCGTTCTGAAGAGTACCGTTCGCAGTGCTGCACAATTTCACATCGAACAAGTGCAGATAAACACCTGCGTGCTTCGTAAGCCTATTGCAAATTGAAGTGAAAAATTTGCGTAGCTTGCACTGGAGGTGCAATGACATCGGAGCTGATGGGCACCTAGCTAGTCCTGGATTTTGGGCTAGGCTAAGCACTACCAAGTCATCCCCAGCATTTTGCTCAATTTATTGATAATTGATCGATTATCGATTAGCTATTGATTGGCTATCGATGACTGACTAAGCTTAAGTAGTCCCAACCATGTTTAGCTAGACTTAGCCAGGCTCAGCTTCGCTAGTTCACAGGGGCATGTGCCATTGCGCTTGGACCCTTTCTGCACTACCGCCAGGATGGGCCCACATTTTACAGCGTAAGCTCTTATGGACCCATTCCAATAGCCGTTTCTGGTCGCGATGATGCCGCCGCCGCCCCCGGGCGTAACCGCTATCACCGGAAATGCGAAAAAAGTACCCGCTTTCCGCTGGGATCGAGCCCAGGCCCGCTGCGCGGGAGTCGGATACTTTACCACTGAGCCACGCAAGCGCTTGCTATAAGGCAGAAGAAAAATTCCCTTTATACGCGCCCTATAGGCCGGCGCGCAGGCGCAGACGACCCGAGCCTCCGCCAGTATGGTGGCGCCATCTAGTTAACGTGCCTGCAACCGCCGCGTGCGACGAGATGCGTTTCAGACGCGATGCGATTCAGACGAGGCGCGCAATCAATGCTATGGAAAACGTATTGTCCTTTCTTTGTTGAAATAATTGTGGCAGTTCTACAAACGGCAACGGTATTATGGCTGTGGGTGCCGTCTATTCATCATAAAATGCCTCTTAAGAGAAAGCTGTTCAATCGAAAGCAGTTTAGCGCATTAGGAGCCTTTATCAATGTACCGCAGCAACAATACAGACATTGAACTTGTACCCTGTTTCCTTATGACAGCTAGAGAAACTGTCGTGACTAAAGCAGGAAATATTCACGTCCGCATATTATGAATCAACTAGTGGTACACCATGTTGTATGCTACCAAGAGCTTGCATGTCACCTGCACTTCCAAAGTAGCCAGTGAACTGGTGCTGAACTGGCCTCAAGTCAAATTTAAAAGCACGGTACAGGCCAAGCTCACTGCATTGTGAAAATGGGAAGTGCTGCATTGCCTGAACTACCATAGAGAATGCAAAAAACTCGAAGAGACTACATGTAAGTGACGCTGGACTCAATATAAAATGGGCAACTGCACAACGAAAACAAATTAAGGCGTGTTACGCGCAACTAATAGCCCGAGATGCAAAATAAAGGGGGAACACTCCAAGGAGCTCCAAGAAATTTATTGAACCATTAAGTAAGCATACACAAAATAGATTTTAAGCAGCCTTTCCACCAATGTACCCTAACCCCTAGTGTTCTAGGCACTTTGCCTACTGCTCCACTGTCACTGTGGTAAGTGACCCTGCTGAAAGCGGGACCAATTTTATACCTCAGCCAGACACAAGGACATCACGCCCTTACCCGAGCATCCTAACACTGCAAACACTCCTCCATCTCTCTAGTTTGTTTGGTTCCCCCGTAGCAAGCATTTTTTTTTTACACAGAACACATCAACTTGAAAATCAGAGACTTGCGACAACCAGACATTATAACCGAGTGAAACGTTAACAGCTGATGATACAATGCGAACAGTACCACGCAAGAGCGGCAATCGAACCATCCACTCGGGTGCACATGCACTAAGTTGCCGAACTAATTAGGCAAATTGCACGGAAAAATGCCACTTCGGGCAGCTCTTTACAAATGTTTTCCGCGGCAAGTTCTGCAACAGGTAAGTTCTCATGTTAAGCCAGCAGCAAGAAGAACCCCCACAAGCTGCATAATTGCAATCCCACACGGGTTTGGTCAAGTCCACTTATAGTGCTCGGAAGTAAGCAAGACTTTTCTGTGCTATGTATCTCGCATTTGATTAGTCAACTGCATTAAATATAGAGAATAAGCATATTTTGAAACACTTTGAGTGCCCATAACATTTCCATAACATTTCGAACAAGTTATCCTGTACGGGGAAAGTTCGGACGCCGTAGAGAAGAAAAAATAAATACTTAAAATAAAATCAGCGGAATGACGGGTGCCTCAAAATGCCTCTCAGTGCAAAATAATAAATTAAACACTGGTTTCCTAGACTCAAAGTTCATCAATGTCACTTGATGCAAGTTAGATTTGGATACAATTAACCAATGTTTTTGTATTTATACGCACCAGTTCTGTTACAAGTTGGCAAACGCAGACCATAAAAGAAATGGCAGGGTTATTCACGCTGGCACTGAACGTTTTCTTGTTGCATTGAGAAACATAGTATATGCTAGTAGTGATGCTGAAATACATCTAACCATGTGCGCTGTAGAAATTAGAAACAAAGGTTTCAAGGTGATAAAAACAAAATGATAGGTAGTGAATGGAACGAGAAAATTAGATCTAGAAAGTGCTCCCCAAATTCTCGGTTGATGTCTGCTCATTCTTCCTCAACTATATATACACACACTTCCTGGTCAGTATGCTAAAGAGTATACGTGTTGCGTGTTGGAAGGGAACACTGCCCATGCTGTATCCGCCTGCGGCATGTATTGCAGTAGTAAGCATTGCAATCTTTGCTCATACCTTTATCAGCGCACTGTGCGTAGCAAGCTCACAAAGTGGTATTTGTCACTTAATGTTCAGTTTTAAATGGGCAGTGTATTTACCTAATGCGCAACATTAGAAAGTACAGATCTGTTTTCACTTTTCGAGCTGCGTGTTCCATGGGTAAGCCAGGACCTGTTGGCGATAAGCAAGTGTGATAGTGCGCAGCAAACGCATCTGCTAGACCACGGTAGACAAGCGCGTGTGTGCCACGAAATTTTAATATGGCATTCGATACTCCGGCCTGTAGTCGTATGATCATATCGAAGCCGACGGACATTCAGATTTTATGCTGGATACAAACCATACCGTCGGGTCTTGCACGAGGAAGCAGTAAAAGCTTAAGAGAGAGAGAGAGAGAAAAAAAAAGAAAGAGGTGACCTAAAGTTATGCATAGTGATATAGAGTATCTCCTCTGTACAGGGTGTTTCTACGAAGAAATTAATTAATATGTAAGAAAAATCGCAGTTTCACCCGAAAGGCGAAGCATCGATTGCGATAGCAAACTAGTGGACAGCTATACAAAGTATAGATAGTAGTTTCATCGGCCGTATAAACTTGTAAACATAGGCATACTAACTAAGTTACCAAGGATGGTGTCACGCGGGCTCGAGCAAACATGAACACATCTCACTCGCTGACCACGGAAACGCAAAAAATTGGAGGACGCTTCGCCATTAAGAGTGGAACGCGACAGCGTTATCGGGCCGGGCCCCGTTCACATCGCATGTTTCTTTTTGAGTAGGCTTCACTGCAACACACACAACGTGGAAAAGCCAGCTTACACCGATTTCCTTAAAGTCGGCTTCACTTTCAAACACAAATGCATTGCTGGGAAGACTTTTTCAGGAGCAATATAAGCCGTCCTATATCAAAAACTTTTAAAGCGAAGGAGGTAGCCAACTAAATGGATAGCCTATGCCCAGAGAATGAATAGGTTGATGTATGTTCACCTTAATTCAAATTACTTTGCGTGCTCACTTGACCATGAAAAAAATCTGCAGACTTCAATCACCCCTTCGGCAGAGTCTTCTATCAACGGCGTGTGAAAAGCACGTGAGTGATTATATATATATATATATATATATATATATATATATATATATATATATATATATATTGATTCTCTTTCCAAGTAGGCAATGCTAACGACTGGCGACAAGAAAAAAAAAACCCTCTTCTAATTATTTACAACTTTTGCGCTTTCGGGATGTAAACATCGCTTCTTGCATGCAAAAGCCATAAATACGGGGTGTTTCAGCAAACACTTTCAAAAAATTTTTAAAGGTTGCCTGTGGCAGATAGCACAATTCTAGTTCATGAGCTGGTGAGAGGAGGACATTACTTGCAAAAAAAATTGATGTGCATAATCGACGAATTACCAAAAATTCACCAATTAGATTTTGACACATTAACCTATGGTCTATGTTTCGATTTACAAATTCTAGCCGTGGAGATATACATGTATATACATACATACAGGGTGTCCCAGCTATCATGCAGCACGATTAAAAAAAAGAGGAACGGCGTTACTCGAAGCAAATCTAGTGCGTATTGTTTCCAGTACAGTGGAGTAGCCGCCAGCAATTTTTTCGTTACTCATATTTAATTAGGTAATTGTAATTATCTAACTCGAGAAGTACTGTCCTAATTATCAAAGTGTCAATGAGAAAGTTGCAGAGCAACATGAAAAACTCCCGATACAGCTCTCTGTTGCTCAATACGTGCTACATAAATGCGTTTTTCGGAGTGTGAAAGAAGCCCGCGAATACACGCAGAATCCGCCTTTTTCATTTTCCTGTGCTGCCCTCTGCCGCGCGCCGCTGGAAACGTTTTGGTAGGGGGCTGGGGCTTTCGCCGGTTGATTTGTGAACCTGCGCCCGTGTTAAGTGCGCATCGGTTGTGCGTTTCGTGGATTGCGAATAATTATTAATGGCTTCTGGGGGGGCAGCATGTCGTTCCTGGCAGCTATGAGCAGGCCCGAGTGTGCTGTTTTGTTTACAGTGCGGCCGATAAAGGCACGCTGAGTTCCCTCTACCGTAGCGGCTGCTTTGGAGTTTATTGGCGCTAACTCCTGCACTTGCAACTCGCTTTTTTTGTAATTCTTTTTACACATTCTTTAGACATTTCGCATAAATAAGATGTTTTCGAGTGCGCAGCCTTCCGCGTCGGATTTAGCAAAGCGATGCACTTGTTTACATCGGCATCTACAGCCACAGATTGTTGTTAGCCTCAAAAAATAGGGGAAAGGTGCATATATGAAAATGCGCTGATATGAAAGAATGTCGAAACATAGAATAAAACACACACATCTGCTCATATGAGCCGCGTTGTTCCATCGTGAGACGAGTCAGTATGAGCGGCTGAGCCACTTAAACAATAGCGGCTGTGATCCAGCTACAAATATTGGGCTGTTAATTTATTACTGATTTTCGCTTTTCTTTAACTTCGCGATAGTTAGTTTGCGCTTGTGATAAAACATTATTAGAGCAAACTGTGCTCGCATAAGCGCTCATTTAAAGGCCGTGTTGTTCTCCTGCAATAACGCGGATGCCATCGCTGACACCGTTGGTATATAACTGAGCGAGGCGGCTGTTTATGCTGCTGTACCGAATGTACCGTCTCTTGTTTCGGGTTTGACGCAGAGATAAAGAGTACGTCTCAGGAATTAAGAAATGTGTCAGCGTGCCAACACGTAAAAACCCACCCATCTACGTTGCGAATACGACCGGCAGCCTACGGGAACGGTGACGTACAGATGTTGGCGCAGGCGTTGGGCACAGCATTGTGTCCCCGCTTGCAGCTTATTGTGTACGCGGCGATCGACGCGAAGAGTAGTTTATTTCAAATCGCTAAAGCTAGAACTGGACTATAAAAGCACTTTCCTTCATCCTAACTTGCTTACTTTTCAGTACAGGTCCGCCGGTAGCGGGTGCGCGAACTCGACGGCGCCAGGTCTAACCTCCGCTGAACAGGATCAACATTGGCTCAAACTTATGTGCACGGATTGAGAGGGTCCAATCTTGTGCATTTCAACTTCGTAGGCATGTATTGACTCATTTTGAGCACGATTATTTATATATACCAACGAAGGCGTTGCGGCTATCGCGTTATCGGTTCGACGGCCGATCGCGCGGGGTTCGGTCGAATGATGGTCGGCACGCCGATTTTATCGGTGCCGTTGACAAGAAAGCCCGTCGCAGTACAACTCGCGCTCGTCGGTTACGTCTTGTAGGCCTGGTATGATAAAATGGTCCCCGCGACACAGTGCTGCATGGTCGGCCAATCGTAAGCGTCCGCGTCTTGTCGGTCTCGTATCGACCCAGTGTTACCGCGTCTTGAACGAGTACGTGAAGTCGGGCACACGCTGCCACTACCAGCAAGCGAGGACCGACGCTCCAAGATGTCTTCGTCAGCAACGTGTTTTTAAGTGTGGTCGAAGTGTAACGCAGGGGTTTATCGATAAATTTGCTATTACAGCCATCAATGCAAGGCGCCAACTACGTGGTTCCCAGTGCAGTCAGGACGAAGCCCTCGCTGCTTTCTGTTAAAAGCGGAGTTGCAGTCTTACGCTACGCACGTTTTCGGTACCGCACCGACGTCGAGCTACCAGTGAAGTTTCAACGAGGTACACAGCACGAGTTTGCACTTGCAGTAGCGCGTGTGCGAGCGCATTTTTTTTTTCGGGGGACGTTTTCCCGAGACGGGGCCGCACGGCCGCGCGCGCGACCCTTCCAAAACGTTTCGCGACTAATCCGCCAGGGCAGGGCGCATGCGTGTAGCACCGTGAAAAAAAGGCAGATTGCCGCGTGACTGGCGGCTCGAGGCACTTTGCGTGCATTTGCGGGCTTCTTTCACGCTCGGAAAAACACTTAGGTAGCACGTATTGAGCAACAGAAAGCTGTATCGGGAGTTTTTCATGTTGCTCTGCAACTTTCTCATTGACACTTTGTTAATTAAGACAGTACTTCTCGAGTTAGATAATTACGATTACCTAATTAAATCTCAGTAACGAACAAATTACTGGCGGCAACTCCACTGTACTGGAAACAATACACACTAGGTTTGCTTCGCGTAACGCCGTTCCTCTTTTTTTTTTTTTAATCGTGCTGCGTGACAGCTGGGACACCCTGTATATACGTACACACATGGTAGGTTTATGAAGTAATTATCAGTTACCTGTATTTCGCCGCAAGCTTGGCACGACACTAAAAAGAATAAAACCACCTACTCGTGCTCTAAGAAGCCATGTGGTGACCGCGTTAGATTTAGGACTGAAGCGAGGGCGTTCAAACGATTGTAGGTGCTGCATTACGTAGCACGTGCCCAATGCTTAGATATAACCGATATAGCACTGAATATCAGATCAAAACACTAAAGCGCGCCGTGTGTTCGCCTGGTCCAATTTCCGCGGTCTATTCGTGCAGAAAGAAAAAAGTTCTTGCGTTTCAGGCCTAGTTGGTGAAGTGCATTACGTGTACCAAATGATCCAAATATTTGTTATCCAGAATTGCATGAAATTTGAAAACATTCGTTATTCGTTTCGATGTTTGAAGGTCCTTTCTCTCGAATACTCGCAATCGATTCGAAATTTTCGCTATTCGAACACCGCTAATAAAAAACAAAGACTCACTTGGTGCCAGGTCGGCGTCCAGTTGTCGACACACTGCTTCAAGTGGTGGCAGAAGCTCCTCGTTTTCCGATTGAGCCGACTCCGCCGAACCCGTGTAGGGTCTTGCTGGCCTTTCCATAACTGTGAGCCCGGACAAAGCTGCAGGACAGCATTTAAGGTGGCAACATTAGGTTCGTCACTGCGCCTGTCGACTTGGCACTACATGCAAACGGGGCGGAAAAAGCATATTTATAAGCTTATATAAAGCGATGCTTTCTTTGTCTCTTCCCCACCCTTTACAGGTGCTGGCTGCTTCTTGCACGATGGGGCGGTCTCAGTTGAAGTGCAAACCCAGGAGGACTGGGGCAACCAGTGGCATTACACATTGAGCGCAGACTCGAGCTCATACGCAAATAAAATGGGGCCGAGGCGCGCACAGTGTGTGGAGGAGACAGAATTTCGGAAAAAAGCATCGAACAGAGCAGGAAGCTGTGGTTTACAGTTCGTGCTGGTTTGTAAATGCGAAGCGAGACAACGTTGATACGCAGTACAGAATGGCTTAGAACGCGAGTGCACACTTTCCTCGTAAGCGGGAAGCTGGGCGGCGCCGACCCGCATGCTATGACACAGCAGTTGAACTTGGCCGTGTCGTTTACTGGCCTTAACAAGCAGTTCGAGAAACACTTCGTGCAGGACAAGTTCAGTTCAGTTATGTGATAGACTGATTTCTGCCGGGTGTGTCTGCGGTGTTCGTGCACCGCAAGTTCACGTTGAGCGAAGTGTTTCCTGGTGAAAACGTGTCCGCCTTAGTCGCTTACTCAAGTGTTTAAAAATGGTCGTTAAACAAGAGCAGCGTTGCTCGCAAACACCACCGAAAGCTTCGCTTAAGCGATTCTCGCAACGCATGGGATCCGGATGGAACCGAAGCGCAACGACGGTTGCGCTTAGAGAATCAAGACCACTTACTTCGATTCAAGATGCGTCGGCAGCTGCCCTAATGGCTCACTTGCGCCTCACAAATGGGCAATGCAATCGCAGAACACCTAGAAGCCAACGGAGTGGCAACAGTGCGGTATCACAGAATCGTTCCAACGGTTTTAATCTCGCGCGTCTCGTTGCCACAGCGCCACCTGAGCCGAAGCATTGAGGCTGATTGGTCCCGTTTCTTTCCGCCGTAAGTGAATGATGATTGGTCCCAAGGACTGGTTAAATGACATGGTGTAAGAAGAAAAGGTGCTCCTGGATAATATTTTTCTTAAATCACCCAATTCTTGGCCAATCTCCCATAGCAAGCAAGTTCCGACGATCGCAGGCGGCTCGTTGCACTAATGTTCCGTTACGCCGGGCGCCGCCGCAAGAGGCAGCACATATCTTGGTCGCGCTCACGGAGTAAGATAAGACAGGAGCGCCGACTCCGCTCGTCTGGAAGGGACACATTCTGCAACGCCGGCTCCTGCTTCACAGCGTGTTCGCCAGACGGCGCTACGAATGAAGAAAAACTCTGCAGCGGAGAGGAGCAAAGGCGCGGGGGCTCTCTCGTGGCACCTGCTTGTCAGCTGCTCCGCGCACGCCCTGACGCCTGTAGCGCGCATAGCTCTTGCGGTTCACGGAGTGACGTTATAGCAGGAGAAACAAGTCACGTATCATTTTATTTAATTTATTTTATACAGGCCAAATGCAGGGCATTTGTCAGGTGGCCTACATGGAACTTTACAAGGCACAGGAACAGAAAATAAACAAAGACGGAAAGAAAAACTATAGCAAATGGTAAGGCGATATAACGGCAGTTCGGGTGGTCTCAAGCAATGACAGACGACAACGAAAAGAAGTTCTAACGTTTATCACTCTTTTTTTTATCTGAGCACGCATCAAGTGCTAAGCTGCTTCGCTTGCTTCTTTGTTTCTCGCGGTGATTTTCGTGTCGCCCGGTTCTCTTGCGAGCAGAATTGCCACATTCTCATTAAACATATTAATTAGGAATTCTTGCCAGTCTTTCCTGCTCATTATTTCACAAGAGAGCTCTGATTATGTGTCTGCATAACTGGGTGAATTATCTCGAAGGCAAGGCTGAGAATTTACAGGGTAGCCAGCCAGTATTTACACTGGTAACCTCCTTGTCTTTCTTACGCTTTCTGTCTCTCTACATTAGGGCATGTCTCTGGACAAGAAGAGGCACCTGCACTGTGTGTAGCTGTAGACAAATTTAAATTGAGCTACTCCCGTCCTTCCGCATTGGCGTCTTCTGGTTCCTCCTGGCATTCAGCATCATTGAGCTACGCCAGGATCCCTAAACAAATTGAAGGAACTGCTCCGCTTCGAAGTCGAGGCACTTTCTTTACATCTAGTAGGACGTCGCCTTCGTCTTTGCTGAAGTAACTATAAAAAATAAGCTGCTTCTCGAAGTATCGCGCACATATTTTGTCCATTGCTTTAAGCGTTCGCTTACTTTCAGGAATTTTTTGACGCCACTGGTGCAGTAGTTGAAGATCAGATGGCGAAGCGAAGAGCGAAAACTTCTCGCGTCCTTTGCCATAACCAGATTTACAGCCGGGAACAAAACACTGTCCTGTTGCTCAGTCTCTTCACGCACAAGTATCAAGATACCTTGTTCCGTCCGGCATGAATAAACATACTGCAGACATGGTAAACAAAGCGAGGAAGACCAAAATTTCGCACCTTCACTTCTGCGCAGACGTAGAGGAGTGTAAAACAAGTACTTCTGTTGTGTCTTATTGTACACAATCATTTATCGTCTGTTTCCTCTAAAGACATCTAAATATGTTTCGTATGCGTGCACAAAAGCGATACCGCGTGTTTATTTGCGCTTTTATTATTTGTGCGCATATTTTTGTGTTTGATTGCTGTCAAATTGAGACGGCCGAGGGTCCACGTTTGTAGCAGACGACACGCTCTACGCGGGCCGCGCTGCCGGTTCTGCGCCGCCGTCGCCGCCGGTCTCCGCCACTCAGCGCATGCGCACATGGAAGCAAGCTGTTGAGTGTTTTCCACGCGCCTCGACAGATGGCGCTACACGATGTATAATTTGCGTTGCACGGTTTGTTCCGAGCGAATGCGTTGCGCGGCGGCGGAGTCGGCGCTCCTGTTTATCTTACTCCGTGGCCGTGGTTACAGTGTACTAGAAGTGTACCGTGGTCGCGCGCAAGGAGGTTGGATCAACCTCATTGGTCGCGCGTTACTCCCGGTAGTTTTTTGTTCGAACGCTTCGTTTTTGCGTTTATTCGAAATATTCCTCACTGGAAATTAATTTCCGCTGCCATAGAAGCATCTTTCACATCTATCGTTGCAATATAATGCAGTGAGTGCCGACATGGACGCATGCCTCGAATAGCTCTGCTTTAAGCATAGGTGGTCAGATGCCCTCATTCTTTGTTTTCCTCCACCTGGTGGTTCCTCCAATTCCGCTGCTGGCATAAATGTTGTGCGCGCACACACAAGCGTTAGCCGTGTGCATCGTGGGGCGAGTGAGTGAGTAAAAATTTTATTGAAAATAAATAAATAAAAGAAGGCACGCTGGTTTGGGCCCCTATTCCAGGGCTCCACTGGCACGAGTGGCTCGCTGGGCTTGGTCCAGAAGAGCCAATTGGCTCTCCCGGCCCTCGTCCGCAAGCGATGCCTCCCACTGCCTATTCCTTAGTGCAAACACTGGTCTGAGGGCACAGTAGACACAAAGCTAAAGCTATCTAATCTTTTCATTGGGCGCTGACAAACGTCGATGATTTTCAATCGGTTTTCAACAACAACTGCAACTCTAATTCTTTCCCACTAGCGCCAGGTACCCCGCAAAGATCCGTCCTCGGGCCCCATCTGTTCTTGACATATCATTAACGATTTGCGTTTACACGTGTCCGCATGTACGCGTACACATGTTTGCTGATGATTCCGTCATCTCTCGCAACATCACTAACACATCTAACCAGCTAGCTCTGCACACTGGCCTTAAACACGTAGTATACTGGTGCAATCAATGGTTAATGGCAATCATGCCTAATAAGTATAAAAGCCACCCCCAGAAGCACCGGAAACAATCACCAACGACGCGCGCGTTCGGTGCGAACGCGGGCACAACACCGACGGCGTCGACAACAGTTCTGCGCGTTGCTGGTGCTGCTACATGTCCAAGTCTATACAGCTGATAAAACTACTATCCTTACTCCGTATACATAGTTTGCACGTGCGTCACTTCCGCACCGGTCCGCGAGCCTGTCCGCCATCTTTAGTCACCTGCGGGCCTGCGGAAGCGTGCTGGGGCAGGCTGCGCGCGCTGACCTGTTGTTGATCCGAAGTTCCTTCTCGCGTCGTGATCATGCCAATCTGCGCGATTTTCGGTTGCCGCACAAGAGGTACCACTGCCGCGAAGCCGAGCTACGCAGAACCGGGTGTAGGTCCACACCAAACGTAATAACATGGCAGTGCGAACGCACAAGAATGCTGTCGGAGAAACGTCGGTGCCTGTGGCTTTCCCGGATAAATCGGAAGGACCTGAACAACGTGCGTGTCGTCACTTTGTTTCGGGCGAGTATATAACACGCCAAAACAATGCACATCACACATGATCGTAAAAGGGCGGCAGCGAAAGCCCCGTACTGGTTGGTGACCGCCCGCTCCCACACGCATAGTCGCCTTTACCGCTCTGAAAAACGCCCGTGTACTGGTGTTGTAGTGCACGTTAAAGAACTCTGGGCGGTCAAAATTATCCCGGAACCCTCCACTGCCGCGTGTTTCACAATTAGATTGTGGTTTTAGCACGGAAAACCCCAATTTTTTTTTTAACGGCCTACAAACTGCTTCGCATCGTCATTTCTTGGTATGTGTGCTTCGCTTTGCGATATGCTAAGCAATATTTGAATGTCTGCATGCTTTCAATACAATGGGCTACTTCTATTTAACGCAACAAAATTCACATGCACGGACATGCACCTAACTCTAAACCAAAACTCGCAGAAAGAAACGAACGCACGTTTTGAAGCTTGGGGCAAAAGTGCATATAGGTGAACCATTGCGGCAAGAAAGCTTTCCCTGAACCAAGCAGCACAAAAAATACCGAGACAGTTTTCTCTGCCGCGCGCCAAGGAACATATGCTTTCATTGACTCACCTCGCCGAGGACGATGGTAAGACCCGACGACAGGCGCTTCGCTGCAACCTTCCTCATCCAACCGCTCGTGAAGTAATTGTGCGCCTTCAGCGATTTGTAAGCCTTTATTTCGTTCAGCGTGACGTAGCTGGTGGACGGGACAAGATAATTAATAATATCCACGTACGTCGTGGCCGGGTGTGCTATCCACGCCAACGTGCAGCTAGTATGGGTCCACGCCGTCGCACATTCCGACCTTTTCTTTGTAGCGAGCCCGCGTCGTCCCTACAAGCTCGTCCATGTAGAAAGGGCAAAATTCAGGGCTCCTGACTTTTGCCATCCCAAAGTTTTCACGAAAGCAAACACGCGGCGCTAACACGTAGAAACGAGCGCCGAACACAAACGCAGCGGGCCAGCGGCTAGTAGCGAGGTGCCTAGCGATGGCGGACGGTCGGGGCAAGCGGCGGATATGACGTCACGTGCAAACTATGTATAGCTCTCTACTAATTTGCTATCGCAATTGATGCTTCGCCTTTCACTGCGACATTTTTCTCTTCACCGTCGTATTGCCACGCTGCCTTTGTTCTGTAAAATCTTTCGCACCTCTCTCGACCACCCACCTTGCATCTCAGATCACACCAGCCATGAACTTTGGGTGATGATGATAAGCATTTTTGGCGCGTACCTACTGAGGGGGATAAGCCAGGAATCGGATTTAGCATAAAAGAAATTCTTATTTTAAAAGGAGTAAAATAAAACAAAAAGGAAAGAGCGGAAAGACAAAAATAGCGCGTGGGTGAGCAATCAGACTAATTCAAACAAAATTATGAAAATGGTATTCACGTGGGAGAGAATGAAGACCGCAATAACAAAAAATTTGGAGAATCAATATCAGTGAAATGAATAGTGAACAGAGAAGAGTAAAGATAAAAAAAAGCGCGGTAATCATTTTATTTCACTGAAAAAAATAAAACACAGCGCAACAAACATTGATGTTGCTACAGCCTATAGTGTCGAGGCCTCAAGTGATAGTATTATCGCAATCAATCCTAGAACTAGTTAATTTTGGCAAAGTGGAGTCAACTAGTGCTGCAATGCGGGCTAGTTCGTACGGAATCTACGATTGTAGCGCATATAGACGAGGACGCTAGAAGGCACACGAAAGACGTGGCGCTATATTAACAAGCGTACTTTTTTTTATCTTGCTTCGGTCACTGCTTTTTACCGGCTAACAAATGTTAAATGTTATTACTCAATGCAGGATACGCCTGCTTGCATCAGAAGTTTCTCGAATGTTATCGGTAGCTCTGTCCGTTGGCTGTTGTCACAGAAGATGTTGTCACGCAAATTGCGTAGCACTTTCTGGAAGACACGCGGGCACCAGCGATTACACTGGAACCTTGGACTAGTCATGTATAAAAGCCAGCGCGCTTGACCCGCTGATGATATTTTTGGACGATTGCCGACTTCGCTCGCCGCTATCATTGCGCTTGAACGTAACTTGTTTTTCTGGCCACAAGTTCACCCAATAAAGAGTTAAATTTGTAACTCACCTTTCTGATACTGCGTCGTTCTTCAGCATCATTACAACGTGCCAATATGCACTATGGACACGGCCTCTATATGCGCTACAATCGTACTCTAAGGCGAAGGGGAGCTTCGAGTGACCACTTTCTCTGGTTGGAATATCGTCGGCAAGATAAAAAGAAGTCATTGGTCGATTAAATTTCGTTACAAGTATGGTACAATGGGGACATCATCAGGGAAGTTCTATGTAAGTAATAATTTCATTGTGGGATACGACAGCGTAATCTGGTATATGAAACACCCTACTGCCTAGAAGGACACCACCGTTTATTCCAGCAAAAACGGAGATGTCGTAAGTCTGAAGATATTGCCAGCGATAATTTGCTTAAATCATTTTTGTAAGCAAGCTTTCCTGCATCACGATGCAGTCACGTGAGCCGTATTAGTGGTATAGGGGTCGTAGGTCCGCTTAGAGACGTCCTGGCTAATAAATCTGCCATTTCCTTTAAGTATAAACCGCGGTGGCCTAGTATCCACAGTAAACGGATTTTTCTTAAGTATGTAGGAAATTTTGGAACACATTTAACAGAGTTGTGTACTTGTTGTCGTGGAAAGTGAAGAGCATACCGAAAAAAAGCCTAACTATGACAGCTGATGATTCGATCATTCATGGGTAGTTTGCGTACCGCTAAAACAATCACCAGTAGTTGTGCTGTGAGAATAGGTGTATAATCCGGAAGAGAAATTAGAAAGACCATCCAAGAGAAGGAGAGAAGATCCTTACACCAGCCGCCTCGCCATATGGCCGAGGATCAGTAGTTCTTAAGGTGGCGGTCCCACTCCGGCGACACGAGCCTTCCGTTTTCAGTACTTTTGGAGCAACCGTGGTGGCTCTTCTACTTAGGATATAAAGTTGTCGTATATACCATAAAAAAGATTAATTCTTGTAGATTCCAACTATATATAATATAAAGAAATTGAATAATGGGATTTAGAAATAAATGTTCAAGTACAAGCATGAGATACATGGTTTTTGCGAACTGTGTCTCAGTTGTGACCATATTTAGAAGAAACTACCTCATTTACTGCATTGCGGCTTGCTCTGTAACTTTACGACATATTTATATATTTCCTAGAAGCAGCAAAATAGTGTTGAATTTTTTACATTTTGGATAATTTGCTTTTGAAGATTGCCATGTATCGCAATCTTCTGTTGTAAACAGCCACAAATACACACTCAAGGAAGCTAAATTTTGGATACATTAGAGTTCAAGGAATTTCCATTTAGAACGCAAAATTTAATTCATGTACCTATATTAGTTTTCCTAATAATGCGACTGAAATTAAGTAATATTTAAAATTCTGGTTCTACTTTTGCCCATTTTTGCGGGAAGGTACTAAAGCTGCAAAGCTGCGGTTTAAAACTAATAAAGGTGCATGAATGAAATTTTGCGTCCTAAATGTCAATTCCTTGAACTCTAATTTATCCAAAATTTAGCTTCCTTGAGCGTGTAGTTGCCGGGCTGTTCACAACAGAAGATTGCGATATTCGGCAATCTTCAAAAGCAACTTAACCAAAAAGTAAAAACTCAACACTATTTTGCTGCGTCTAGGAAATAGATAAATATGTCCCAAAGCTACAGAACAAGCCGCAATGCAGTAAATGTGCTAGTTTCTTCTAAATATTGTCACAACTGAGACACAGTTCACAAAAGCCATTTATCTCATGCTTGTTCTTGAACATTTATTTTTAAATCACATTAATAAATTTTTTTATATTATATATAGTTGGAATCTACAAGAATTAAGCTTTTAAAGTTATAGAATATACTACAACTTTATATCCTAAGTAGAAGAGCCGCCACGGTTGCTCCAAAAGTACTGAAAACGGGGGGCTCGTGCCGCCGGAGTGGGACCGCCACCTTAAACAGCTTGTTTCCAGGTGAGCAAGGTAATCTTATAACTGGTCATATAAATTTCGGAATTACATTTGTTCATTATTATGCGGGAAAATATCGCCAATTCAATCTAAAGGGTTGAATTGAATTGACTCGTTGAGTAATCCTATAAATACAGTTCTGCACTTACAAATACAATTGGAGTATGGCGTATTCGCGACTAATGAGTATATCAAAACATGTACTTGGTTCATAAATGAAAACATACATTGATCGTCTCTGAAGACAATAGTAAAACTTTAGGAACGTTTTAACTGTAAGAATACTGAATCTACTACGTAAACATGGTATCTGCGCTTCCATATAGAGAACGTCGTTTGCAAAAACTTAGGGAGGTTAAGGCAGAAGCACAAAGCTTCCCTTGCTAATATTATCAGAAGCTTGATTTTATAAGATAGGCTGCCAGAAAACAAGACGCATCAGAATTACATGACGGGACGCACATCACCATGGGACGAACATACGAGGTGTTTTGTTTTAGATCGTGCGGAATTTTTAAATATCACCTGTGGCAGATAGCGTAATTATAGTCCTTGATCTGGATTACTCGACGCGGTGGTCATTACTCACGCGACATTACCCACATCACTCATAGTGAACTCACCGGATACAATTGGTAAGTTGCAATATGTAAACTAATTAATTTAAGAAGTGAATTAGTGATTTTTTGTTAATTCGCCGATTATGTATTTCGATTTCTTGTGCAAGTAATGTTCACCTCTTTGCATAATCCGGCTCAATGACTTAAATTATGCTATCTGCTACAAGCTATCTTTAAAGGTTGTTTATGGTCTAGAAAAAAAAAAAAACTTGGTGTCATTCCACTCTGTGAAAGTGGATGACCAGCGGAGCTGTGTATATGGTGATAAACTATATTGATTTAAATAAAGGCACGTATACCACATGAGTAATAATTTTCCACCATCTTTATTATTTTGTCACTAAGGTGACTAGCTTTGTGGTCACTATGGTAGACGCCCATGGGTTCTGTAACGATGCTTGAGCGCTTGCAGCTGCTCACGCCGTCTTTCTTCGTAGGCATGCTGTTCTCCCTCGGTTCGCACAATACGCGAGTTACCCATTACACGGCCGGAACGCAACTGAGATAACCTGCCTATACAGTGCGTGACGTCACCAGCCAAAGAGAGACACCTATTGGCTATTAAACGGAGCTGGAGCACACCGGCGATACGCTTTTGCTTTGTATGGAGGCTACGGCGTTTTTAACAACGGAGCTTTTTTAAGCCGACTGTCAGTCCGTGAAGCGTGCATAAAAAAAAATAACTCGCTGAACGATGACGTCACCGCGCGTTGCCTAGCAACCACCTCGCGGAGCGGCGTATGCTTCGCCTCCTCTGCGTGCCGTGCACATGTTGCCTTGACATGGGACGTTAAGGAGAGGGAAGGAGAGCATGCGCGCGACGCGTGTTATATATGCTCGGAAGAGAGAAAGAGAAAATGAGAGCGAGAGACAGAGAGAAATTGTAGCAGCACCAACGAGGCAACGCGCAGAGCTGCTGCCGACGCCGTTCGCATTTCCCCGCGTTCGCGCTCTGGAGGCGGCTAGGCAGGTTTCGACCAGCCACGCCCTGGCAAGTGTGGAGGCGCAGCTTGGCCGTGACGTCACCGAGAACATAAAGCTTACAGCCGCCGCGACGGCGGCAGAACTCTCGTTGACTCTGGCGAGTACATGTAGCCTTGACATGGGACGACCAAAGAAGATCCGGACACCCGAAGAAGCCGCTCATCTTGAAGCGCGTCGCGCGGCCAAGCGAGAATCTGCGCGTTGGCGGCGAGCTGATTCGGAATACCGTGCCTAGTAGCACTTAGCATTTCCTAGCAAAACTTAGCCAAGCCTAGTAAAACCTGGAAGAAACTAGGTCGATCACCAGCTCCGCTGGTTACTCCTGTCTTGCACCAATAGTGCAAACTGCCACGTTTTTCGTCTACGCGCTCAGTCTACGCACGCAGCGATCCGCTGGAAACTGACGTGTAACAGATCCGCTATTAAAAAAAGAAGAAAAGAAAAAGAACCACCGGCTCTTTCATCTTGGCTCTACATCTACACTCCGTGAAGATGGTCGAACGGGGAAGCTGTGCTAGTTACACCGAGTGTTACATGTGCTTCACGTGATGCAATTGCGTAAACACAAGTAAACACAGATCTACAACAGGAAGTCATAATATTAATTATATTGAAACGTTGCGAGTGGAGAAGAGGCAGCGACTTCCGAAGCTACTCGACGAGTGCCTAGTTCTCTGGTCGAAACCTGCCGAGCCGCTGCCAGAGGCATCGGCTGCAGTCAAGGACAGGTGGTGGTAGAAACTTTTATTGCCATTGATGGTGGGGGCGAAGACCCCTACATGGCACTTGGGTGCTCCCTTACTGTGAGGACGCACCCTTACAAAGCGAAGGAGAGCCCTTGGAGCGCAATCCTTCTCATAGCACTGGAGATGATCCAGCACTGGTCTTGAGGGGAAGTGCAGGTCAAAAGAGTCTCCCAGTAAGACTCCGCCACGGTCTGTGATGGGGGATGAGGGAAGGTGGGGCATGTGAGGAGGGTGTGTAGGAAGTCTCCTGGTTTACTGCAAAGTTTGCATGAGGAGGGGAATTGGTCTGGGTATCGTGCATGTAGCAGCAAGGGGTATGGGGGCAGTCAAGGACAGCGCGCGCGTCCGGAGCGAACACGGGGAAACGCGGACGGCGTCGGCAGCAGCTCTGCGCGTTGCCTCGGTGGTGCTGCGATGCGCGTTCGTTATCCGCAAGGGCGCACCGCACAGAAACGCCTTCTCTTATTCGCGACTCCAGCAATTCATGCGACACCTAGCGGCGAGCGCCGGAAACCTCACACGGAGGTCGGAGCGTCGGAGCAGACGCTCCGTCCGTAGCCTTCGTACTGCGATCGGGTGCGCTTCTAGTACGATACGATGGAGCCACCATCTACGAAACTCCGCACGGCTGTGGAATTATGCTGCGTTATGCGGCGCCGAAGAGCCACATGGATTACGAATTGTATCATAAGCTGCAACAACGGCAATAGTTGGGTTCTCAACATCTTGCTCGAGAAAGTTTTTTTTTCTTTTTTTCTTTTCAGGCGAGGGTCGGTTTGTTATTTGTGTGAAGAGAACGCGATCCTGTTGCTGGTACTACGTTTGCAGTAAAGTGCTACAGTGAACTTCAGGAAGTTTGCGTTGAGGTTGTTACTGCCATCGTGATAACGTTCAGCGTATGCGCGCATGCAGTTTCATGTGATAGCCAGCGTGGTAATGTAGTTTATGATGCGAATGTCGGCGCGGTACTCAAGCTTTCCTTGATTAAAGCTTTTATATCGGATACATGCGGTGCACAACGTGGAAATACCGCGTATGCTACATCAGCGAAAATGGGTACATCGGAGTTTCAGGTACTCCCGGGTAACGTCAATAAATCGTTCTATGTAAGCACAATATGTACGTGCCAGCGTGCAAAATAACTATGGGGTGGCATAGCGGTACACCTTCATTGCGACGTGGACATGCTACCCATGTAAATAGTGCAAATTAGCATGCGCTTATCTGAAAGTGCGTAATTATCAAAGCAATTGTATCCCTTATCAGTGCATGAATGAAATTGGCAGTTCAGAGGCGAACACAGTTTTGGCCACTTAAAGTGCAGGATACGTCAATTATACAATAACATGGAAAATTAGATTCAAAATGCAGTAGCTTAGTTAACATTAACTTACACGGAAACATTTGTTTCGTTTCATTAGTTTTCACAGCAGCCATAAGCGACATGTTCGTAGAAAGCGGGGATGAGTAATCAGTCATGGTCAGGCCACGCAGCACAAGCCATACCTGTACATGGTGTGCAAATGTATTTTTATTGTAGTAAGCAGATCTTTCGATTTCTTATTCATCGTTTTGTTCTCTACGAGAGAAACAATGCGCCAACTACTGCAATAACTACAGCTAAGCGAAACACCGGTCACGTTGCGCAAATCTTGAATGTAAAATAGATAACAGGAACGCAAAAGTAGCGGGAAAGGTTCGCCACAGATTCGTAGTGCATGCTCGCGAGAAAATGCAAAGCTTGATTTTAGGTTCGCTTGCTCTCTGGACTGAAAAGTGCGTGCAGAGTTTGCGCCTTCGCCGAACGAACAAAAATGACAAAGTGCATGCGCGCCGGCTGCACATTTATCCGCATGTACAGCGGCAACAGCTGATCGAGCAAGTCGGTGCGCTGCTGTGGGTCATGTTAAACGTGCCAAACTGAGCAGGTTGCAAGATTTCGGCAATCCTGGCGAGGTCAGCGTGACGTATCCAACTTCGCCGGCCGCTGTCTCGCACGCTTGAAACGCCGGACTATCTATCCACGCCTTCACAGTGAATCAAAGCAGCAGAAACGTGCTTGTACTTTTCCGACAATCCGACAGTGCACGAGTACTTCGGTTCCACGACCAATGGGTTCAAGAATACATCGGTGATTTGCATCAGAATCTCGCGCGGGTCCGCTGTCACGCCAGATGTTTGCACACACCGTGCCACCATTTCAGCCTCATTACCCACTGTGCCTCTCTCAGATCGGCTAAAATGACTTGGTCGGCGTAAGCTACCCGCTTTCCTTCCACAAAACAGTGCAAACTGGCATCACAATGCACAAAAATCATCAAACTACAGTGTACTGTACATCCAACACAGCGGTTGCGGCGACAGGGGGACCTCCGTATAGCCGCCATGTTGCACAGTGTAGCCAGACGCGGTCAGTTTTCGCAGCGCCCCCTGCAGTTCATTTGAGTTTCGAATACCCATCGCCTCTCCTCGCGCCCAGCGCGGCCTCTTATTGGTTGCCTCCTCCCCTAGCGCACCTCCTCACCCAAACACCTGCGCCGCGACGTGCGCTCCTCAGCCTACGACAGGCACCTGCTGCAGCAATGCGATAGGCTGCAGCCTGCAAACTCCACGAGGAGCTGGAAGGAAGTCTGCTGGTCTACACAAATGGATCAGTCCTGGCGAACGGATCGGCCGCTGTAGCCTGCACCCTTCCGGCTAGGGCGGTCAACAGACCATGTCGGATCCCCTTCACCGCGAGCTCCACTGCGGCAGAATTAGCGGGACTTCACCTAGCCGCTGATGTCCTGGCTGAGGACCCTCCTGGGCAACCGGTGAAAGTGAGAGTGCTCTGCGACTCGAAGCCAGCGCTCCAGAGCCTCATCAACCACCGCCGATCAGGGTTTACGGGGGCTTTGCTCAGCTCGAAGTTATCTGCATTGGCTGCCGCGGGGGTCACCATCTCGTTTCACTGTCTACCTTCCCATGTGGGAATAGCCGGTAATGAAGAAGCGGACACCCTCGCCAAAACCGCCCACCATCCTGAAGTGCCGCTCACACGAGCAGTCGTTTCCTCCGATTTTTCGAGGCAGCGCCTGAAAAAAACTGCTCGCAACCGTTCACCCGGATACCAGAGTGGCAAATGGCAAGGGTCCCAGGCTACTTCCAGAGGGTGGCCTTACCAGGAGCGAACGCGCAACGTTGCTTCGACTGCGCACGGGCTGTGTCTGGACGGCGGCACGGCTGCCCGCCAAGGGACGCTCCACTCCAGCTCACCGGCCTGCGAACGTTGCGGCGACCCCGAGACCCTCGACCACCTTACCTTCTCTGTGCTTGCCCAGAGCTGGCACAGGACCGCTCAAGGGTCATAACTGCCTACAGGCAACAGGGTCTACCTGCTGCGACAACCAGCGACCTCCTGTTCCCGTCTCACTCAAGCTTAAATAGCTCCGTTGTTAAAAGGAAGAACATTCGTTATATTTGGTATATCATAATTAAAGTATTGTTTTCGCAATCCAGAGCGTCGGTTACTGAGCTTACGCAACCATCCCATGACACGTGCTGCGTAAGACGCGACTCGCTCAATGTGACTTCGCCAATTTAGAGACCCATGATATGCGTATTTAAACGAGTCTCCCGGGAAATGAACTCTTGACGGTATACACACTGACATGTAAAAGGAACATTTAGAGAAAATACGAGAAGTACCCTTTGGTGGACCATCAACCAAGTATGCCTAATCTCAAGCCATGCTTGGAGAGTGCACAAGTAACATTGTAATGATTGATAAAGTAAATCTAGATGCCTATGAGACACAAAGAAATCGATGCCGTCTGCCCAAACGTATAAATGAATATCCTAACCAATGTCACGCCAACGTGCTCGTACCGTAGCGTACCGTACCGTATCGTACCGTACCGGAACGGCCTTTCTCAAGAGATCGCTTCGGTCACCTTTCCACTAAAACGCTTCCTGAATAGTGTAGGCAAGGAAAGGACGACTGCCTCTTCGATTGCAATGCGGCTCTGCAAGGAAGATACTGCAACGCCGCGCAAGGGACGAAGTGGTTGCCACAGCAAGGACGACTCACGTCATCACGTGGCGCGAAACGCGTGCGCGCGCGCTCACTCCCGCAGTGTCGGCTCATAGGCCGCGTGCTTTGTAATTACAGGAGTGCGAGCCGCGGGCTGCCTTAAAGGCAAGGGAAGCACGCCCTCTTCCTCTTTCTCCTTCTCACGCACGATGTGTGGCTCAGGAAAACGGCAGCTCCGCCACCGCCGGAGGAACAACTGTTCGTCGGGACGATGCGTACGCTCGTCTATTTTCTTTCAGTCTTTTACGCCTCGTTAGAAGGAGCACGTGGTTTTGTAAGACGCTTGCAAGTAGTTTTTGTCAGTTTGAGCTGCTTTAGGAGAGAGCGGACAGGAATCCATCTTCTTTTGATCCGCACCGACGGCTTCTTGTGTGGCCGACTGCACGCACGCCGGAGGCACAGCAGCGGCGAAGGCCGCAGCCGCGAACAGGCTCTGTCGTATTTTGGGACACTTTAAACAGTACTGAGCTTTGCTTGGAAGTGGCGGAAGACGTCAATCGCCGTCACATTTGTACCTGTTCGGCGGCTTTTGCACGTAATGTTTGTTTCACAGAAGAACTCCGAATGAATGAGAAGGGGCGAAGGAAAACTCAAGGGACGGCATAACGAACAACATGGTTAAAGAGACAAAAGAGGCCAGTCTAGACAACGTGCGCACGGACGCACACACACCGTATATATATATATATATATATATATATATATATATATATATATATATATACTATCATGCACCAAGATTTAAATATATGCCAATGCCATGTAGCTGGACAGCACCAAGGTTATGTTAGGTACATTTGATTCGCCTGCACCGCCTGAACCAGTTCACGAGGTGCTGCACCCTGCCATTCGTTTCAGTGGTGCAGTAATGGCAACCGCTGAACGACGCCGTTCGTTTCAAAAGGCGCAGGAAAGGTGCAGGGCTGGTTCACGATTTTGCTGCACCCACTCCACTGTCGATGCCGCCTTGGTGCAGGCGTACAGGTGCGAAGCAGCAGCGCAGCAGACGACGCAGCACACTTGCACGAGCGCCGTTAAAACCCCGCTTATGCACGTGTGATGTATCTACGCGGGTGTGGCGTGCATTTACGCCCCAGAAGGCGATCGTACCTGCAGTTCAGGACCTCTCAAAATTCCGCACTACGTGTACACTAGTCGCACATAACATAACGCCTGCACCGCGTTTGCACCTTAGCATTCGTTTCCAGTGTCGCGCTGTGCCTGCACCGCAGAAACCGAGCTGCAGAATTTCTGAACTTCTCGTTAACCGCCGTGAACTGGTTCACAGTGGGGCAGGCGAATCGAACGGACATGTTGCTTGCCGTCGCTCGAGTGCCTCGAGCGGCCAGTCGCGCGGCACTTGGCGTGTATTCGCGGGCTTCTACGTGTATTCAAGTGTATTCTACTTCGCTGCTGGTGTAAATGTTCGACAGTGGGGTAATCGTGTTGCCGCCGAAAATTTACACCAGCAGAGAAGTAGAATACACATGGTTACTGCAATATTAGCTGTTTTTTGTCTGTTTGATTTCTGCGCCACCAGGTGGCAGCACCATACAGGCCGCTCACGCTTACGGTTCCGGCAAAACGCCCCAACGTCCGGTCCGCCCGCGTTTACCCGATTACCGGACAAGCTAAACCTCTCTATTAAGTGCGAAGCACTTTAGCGGCCTGGGCTGTCGGCGTGTAATGTGATCTCATGTCGTCGTGGTCACGCGCAGAAACAGGGTCAAAACAAGTGCAGAATTGATCAAAGCTGGTTCAAAATAAACTAACAAACAGAATAATGTAAAAGGTAGGAATAATCAAGCATTAAGCGCTATAATTAGCAGAAACTCGTGAGAATCGTGAAAATATTGTAATGTGATCTCATGTCGTCGTGGTCATGCGCAAAAACAAGTTGCCAAAACAGGGTGAAAACAAGTGCGGAACTGATAAAAACCGTTCAAAATAAACTAATATGATTTAGAATAATTTAAAAGATAGGAATACTCAAGCATTAAGCGCATTAATTAGCAGAAACTCGTGAAAATGGTTTCCCGAACGCCAGTATGGTACCAGCGCAGCGCAAGAGAGGGCGCCACCACCCCACAAGCGCTCGATTCCTCCTCACTCCATCACCCGATCAGCGCGCGCCGTGTGGCAAGAGAGAAGGAACAGGAACTGTTATAAGCAGTTGGCGCGCTCCAGAGCTTCCATTGTGCGATGGACGCCGAGCTGCAGGCGCGCATCGAGCGACACCGCTGGCGCATCACTACCACTGCTTCGCAATCCCCCATGTTCCACGTTAGTGGAGCTGCATTGACGCTGTATTTGAACTACACAAGCGCAGGATTAAAAAAAAAATATTGGTGCATGATAGTTGGGACACCCAGTATATACGTCAATAAAAACTATACACAGGCCTGCAGGGCCTGCTATGAAGGAAAACTAGTCTTCTCAGGACGTAACTGACCGAATGAATTGAGTTATTGTCTGAATTAGACAGGCCGTGGTGGTGTAGTGGCTTTATAGTGTAGCGCTGTTGAAAGCCCGAAGGCGCGTGATTGAATCCTGGCCGCGGTGGCCGCATTTCAATGGGAGCCAGATGCAAAAAATGTCGCAGTTTCACCTGCGAAGCATCAATTGCGATTGCAAATTAGTAGAGAGTTATACGGAGTAAGGAAAGTAGTTTCATCAGCTGTATAAACTTGTATAGCGTGCAGCTATACAAAGGCAACCCATACGGGTTTCTAAGAAAGAAAGCTTCGCAGCTGAGGGAAAATTCGTCCTCGTCTGGGATGCGAACCCAGGACCAGCGCCTTTCCGGGGTGGTCGCTCTACCAGGAGGCTAGCAGGTGGCAGCGCGAGGGTGAATTAATCGACAGCTCGAAGCAAAGGGACTCTGAATATGGCAAATCAGTTCTACGGAATCCCGCAAGGTGGAGGAAGGTTAATGAAAGGGAAAAATTGTCATCATTCACCCGATTGCAGCAGGAAGGCCACAAAGGAAACGCATACGGGTTTTTCAGAAAGGTTTGCAGCTGCGTCCTGGTCCAGGATGAAATTCGTCCTGCGGATGAATTTTTCCTCAGCTGCGAAACTTCCTTTCTGAGAAACCAGCATGGGTTTCCTTCGTAGTTTCGTGCTACAGTCGGGTGGATGACAATAATATTTTTCCTGTCAGGATCCTTCCTCCAAGTTGCCGGATCCCGTAGAACTGATTTGCAAAAAACGCCCGTCTATCGTGCATTGGGGGCACGTGAAAGAACTCCAGGTGGTCAAAATTAATCAGGAGTCCCCACTATGGCGTGGCTCAATAATATAGTTTTGGCACAGAAAACCCCAGCAAGCATTTTTTTTTTTTTTGGGGGGGGGGGGGGGGGGGAAGCTGAATTAACTTTACTGCAGTGCTGTGAACCAGACATCAGTTTTTAATGCGAATACCATTCTTGGCATTGTCAGATCATTTTTTCCCTGCTATATAGCTATCGACCTATACCACCAAAAATGTGGGCCGATCTCGAAGATAGTGCAGTCTCACAATGTAGACAGATTACGTGGTAGGCCTCAATAGGAGGCCTCAAATCGTCAAATTTGATTAGAAAAAAGTGGCCGGATAATAATTTCTCAGTGACTCCAAGTCTCCAAAGAAAACCTTGTCTTCAAAACTGAATGAGAAGCCTTTCAACAACATTACAGCCTGCGGTAGAAACCAAGCTATACAAGAAAGAATGGCTGCTGTATGAATCGCGTCGATTTATAAGTGGTTGGCGAAAAAAGATCAGAATCTGGCGAAAAAAAAAAAAAAAAAGGCGCTGAATAACTTGTGTGCCATAGATATATGTAAAGGAGACTGTTGAACGGATAACATCGTGTGGTTGTAGCCTAGAATCTAGAACTTCTGCATTGCTAGACTGCAAAAAAAAAAAAAAAAAAAGAAACACACACTAAATGACAACCTACAAGCGCATATCACAGGGTGTCGTGTAGGCTAAGAAAGAAGGTTGGATTACATAATAAAGGATGGTTGGATTACAAATAAATAAATAAATTAATAAATAAAGAAAGAAAGAAAGAAAGAAAGAAAGAAATATAGAAAGTAAGAAAGAAAGAAGGTTGCATTACCCATTTTGTTTCTGCATTGCTTCGAAAGCTTTTGTCGCGGTCACACTTTTGATAATTAACGATACTTTGTATAGCAGACCTAAACAGTTGTTGCAAAATATTAGGTTAGTTTAGAATATTAGTATATACTGATGAGTTCCTTTTCCGATGCGAATTTAATCATCATCATCAGCCTATACTTATGTCCACGACTTTAATACTAAGCTCTAACTATTAGTATTCGAAACTTCGTAATATTCGCCCACCCCTAATAACAGGCAAACTACGGATACCCCCTGGCATAGTCTGTATATTTTATTTATTTATGCAAGTAGTTTCTTGCTATCTCTCAATCCTCTCCCCTGTCGTATGTCCCTGTTTTTTCGCTCCCCTAACCCAGGTATCCCAACTGCTGACTGCCGTTCAGGGGTCAGCAAATTGCGCTAAACACTTACAATGCAGTCATCAGTCAGCAGTGACTTCATTTCCTTCCCTAATAAAGAGCGGGTTACGTACATACACATTTATTTATTTCTTAATACTGAAAATCATGCAAACGTTTTTTCCCTAGCTTTTCTATACAAGACTTCATTGTGATATGAAGACAGAAATGGCAAGAGGTACGAAAAAGAAGATAGAGGGATGTGGGGGAAACGAGGTAAGACATAAGAGGACACCGTATATATTCTCGTCTCTTGGGCACATTAGCAGGCAAGGATGGTTGGGCAAATAATTGAATGTCGTTTCTCAATGAAAACCAGCCCTTTACACAGTGTGTTTCAGCTAACTTATGCTTAAAACAACCGCGAGTGAGCTACGCGAATGCAAGCAACGCATTATTGTTGACTCTCTTCTGGAGCTAGAATAATATTTATTATGAGCATAAGTTATTGATTAACAAAAATATTTAATTAACTTTTTAAGATAGTAACTAAACGCAAAGTTTTCAATGAAGCAGTTGTAGAGAGTATTAAGAAATATACAAATGAATTCTTTTCATGAAGATAGCCGTTCCGCTATTATTTTTTCGGGGCTCCAAAGAAAGCACCCGAAATCCGACAACGCAAAATGTAACTATAGCCACTTGCGTTGCTTCAAAGTTAGTGCCAGTGTTCTGATTCTTTCATCGTGACCTCCGAGATCCCCAGTGCAGCTCTGACAGTATCAGAAGTCGCGGTGTAGGGAGTGCTTTTAACAATAAATAAATAAATAAATAAATAAATAAATAAATAAATAAATAAATAAATAAATAAATAAATAAATAAATAAATGATGATGATGATGATGATGATTTATTGGCATCTCCTTCGAAACGGGGCGGTGCCACATAGTCACCCAGCCTGCTTGAGCTAATCAAGTAATCTATAGATATATTTATCAGTATAGCATTTTGTCTATGCCCCCTTAATGTTTTCTCTCTTTCTTAAAACATCTATATCGACATTGTACAGTTACTAATGTCTGTAACGGACATGGTCCTGTCTGGCACTAGTGCTTGTAGCAATATATTGTGGCATTCCGATCAGCCACAACGCTTTAGAAACGTTTTTGGGTGATTGTCCTCGCCGAAACTGGAGGGCGGTTAATAAAAAAAGTCTCTTTTATTAAAGTTTTACATCCATCCATCCATCTATGCATTAATTATTGTTGCTTGTATGGTCATTGTAATATTTCTTTTCTGTTTTAGTCTAGTTGAACTTGGCGTCACAGGATGGCGCCACGAACGCGTCAGCTTTGGGAGCCACCATGCAACGCTGTTTTATAAAACCGCGTTGCATGTAGGCTGCCTACAGTCAGCTTGTCCCGGCTCCAAATGTCCAAGCCATGTTCATCCATTGTCCACTGTGGTATCTTGTATTCCGTAAAGGAACTTGTTCACGGAAAGACTAAATGGTTACCCTTAAAATTCTAGAGCTCTGTATTATACTGCAGCCGCTTTATAGCATTGTCATCACGCATCGTCAAGCGGCTGCTCCTACAAAAATACTACGTTGGAAGTGAGGTTGCCGCCGCTTCTTACGCAATGTGACGACCATCTAAGTGCATTGATAAAAATTAAATCGGTACACTGCGAAAAATTGTCTGTGGAAAGAAAAGAAACAGTAAATTTATGGCAATTTTTGTAGCATTTCTGGTCTCTTCTTGTTATGCGGTAGCTTGTTTTTTTTTTTTTTTTTAGTCTTACACAAAACAATTCTTAGATTGTTTATTCTTTTAAGGGAGTAACTTTTACTCCGCTCATTACTACAGCTTTCGTGTAGTACGAAAGAGTGAGAGGCTGGGATGCAGTTGTAACAAATCATCCATGTATACAGATAAGCACGCTAACGTAGAACGTATGAGAGGTGACCCAGAAACTAAGACCAAATGGTCAGCGCATAAAAGATCTATCGGCCTATACTTGCGTGGCTGGTGAAGCTGTACACAATTGAGGATAGTAAAGAGACGAACAAACCTCATTTCGCTCACAGCATTGATGCCAAATTTTTCACTTTGTTGCATGGAGACCAATTTTGCTAAAATCAAGAAAAGTTCTGGCTTTGACCGTAAACAGAAAAAAACGTCATTTTTAATATAAAATAATCTTTCTTCCACCGAAAAAAAAATTCTGAAGTAGGAATATAACTTTTTCGTTCTTTGTCAACTTTTTCCACTTTCTTTTTACATTTACGAATATTGTTTTTTTTTTGTTATGACGGTGCGTGATTAAGCAGAGTCAGTTGAAGTAATAGAAGTAGTTGAAGAAATTTTATGAGTCGTGAACATCGTGACCGCCGTGAACACCTGCATGTTACTGCTTGTCATAAACACGTACCGAAAATTTTGCAAGCAGTCGCCGTTTTAAAATCAAACCAACGTCCACGCGCCCTGCGTCAAAGTACCAACAAATTAGGCACTGTGCATTAATCTAATTCGGTTAAGCCGACACTGAGCATGTTGGAATATATTTGACGAGGTGCGCACTTTGGACAGCGCCTCGCACGCGCACAGGCACGAACGGGTGTAGATGAGACAAGCGGTGGCACGAATCCCTTGGACGTGCTCGTTTTCCTCCCGCAAGCAGCGAGTCCGAGCAGGTTTGTTCAAAGGTGCCGCGTTGTGAAATTAGACGCGACCGCCAAAGTTGGGGAGATGACGATCGCTGCTCTTTAGACCCACCGCGATGGAAAACGGCACATGCGCCGGCCGCCGCCTCTTGCCCCACCGTCGCGCGGCTTGATGCCCGAAGGGAGAGCGACGAAAGAGAGAGAAGAACAATCTTAAGAGAAAGCGCTGCGAAGGCGTCCCGACGTCTCGGTCGGCGGCAAGTCTGCGCTTGCCATGTGGTCTTCATCATCGACCACCGCTGAGTCGCGCGAGCGCCGTGGGTGAAGTGCGCGGCGGACCCTTCGTTCGCACAATGGCGACGGCGAAGGACTCTCAGGCCGCTCGTTTTATCGGGGTGGTCTTTATCGCCCCTTTGGTGTCCGCGAGGGCTGCCTGATGATGGCGATGCCTGCCTGGCTCGCCTCTCTTGCCCCTCCTCCCCACCCCCGAAAAAAACAAACACAAACACAAACGAAACAGGCGGCGCAGATCTGGGTGGTCTCGCACCACTTGTTGCCGCCTTTCAGGACCTAGTTTGCTGTTCTCCACGGGCGGTGAGCTTGTGCCCTTGCTAAGTTTCACGCGTTGGTCAAACAAGGTTGAACGAGTCGAAAGGCACAGCGAGGCTAATTGGCATTCTGGGCTGCCGTTGGGTTCGCGAGCTACACCGGCTGCCGCAGTTTTCCCGCGATTTCGATCTCGCGCTCTCTGCGTGGCACACGGCGACAGTGTCGCGGGACCAGTGTATACTGTCAGTACATCGTAATTTAGTCATTTGCAAGAAAAGGACTCGACGGCTATTCTTACAATTCTGTAGGTGATGAAAACAAGTAAAACAGCAAAAGTGTTTTTCACCCTGTTTTGTTGCAGGTACAGGCTAAGCAGTCCATCGCAGTCCGAGCATTTTGCATTTCCTAGCAGTCCCAGTACTGGCGAGGGTAGAGTCAGGCACCAGTACCCTATACTAACGATGCTACCTTCAAACGGTTTCCTAATTAATCCAAATTATTTACCTACATTTACCGTATTGATTTATATGCAAAACATCCAATAGAAATGTTGTGGAGTGCATCGAGAACTATCTGTTTCAATTCTTCCCATGAACATAACTGTATTGGTTTTTGTTTTTTCGTGGTTCCAAAGAAAGCACGCGAAATCTGAAAATGTATCATGTGAGATGATGCTTGTGCGCACCGACTTTAGTGACCTCAAACATGCTCCGAACGATTCATGAATTCTTCGAGTTTGCCGCTTCAAACGTTCTTGAATTTAGTTATTACACTTTAGTTTTACGAATTCCCGAGCACTCATATATCTCTAAACACAGCAAACCAATTATTCTCGCGCACATACGTAATCTTTGCTGATTATTGCATTTATAACGCAGTATTTTGCTGAAAAATTGTCATCCAATTGCAAGGTCACAAAGCTATCTGAAGCCAAAAGCACGTAGTTTAGACAAATCCATATGCTGCCCATCATTCGTATGCTGGCCGAACCACTATTTTTGAGGCTCTTGCAGCCACCAGCGCCATAGCTCCCTATAGTAATTTTGTACGAAACGCTATGCCCCGACCATGGCACTGAGACATGGGAGGTAATTTCCCGACCGTCTTCTCGGAGGGATACCCAGCATCGCCACCGGCCGTCATAACCTTCTGGCCAAGCAGTGTATCAACAGCAAAAAAGCTCACCGGGCTTCACAAACTGCTATGCACTATTTATCGCTGTGTTGAATGGCCCCATTTGCTCTGCCGCTTGTGCCGACAATCTTCACAAAAGTGGAAACCAAGATCATTGTCTTTAAGAGAGAGAGGAACAGCTAGTGGAACAAAGGCAGCGATGTTAGCCAGATGAGGAAACGCTTTGGTACCCCACACTGTGGCATTGTGAGTCGTGGTAAGGAAAGGGGGAATAGAAAGAGGAAAATAAAGGTAGAGAGAACATTGTGCATGCACACTGCACTGAGTGCAACGAAGCACCGTTGCATCAAAGTCAAGTCCAAGCAGCTGCTATACGTCGCCCCCCACAGATACGAGGACCTGACGTCATTCTGCCGTCAGCAGTCAATCTTCGTGCTTCCCCATTGCTGCTGAGGTGCGTTAAAGTCACCTGGGGTGACCCAGGGGCCAGTGGTATGTCACAGAACGTCGCTGTAATTCGTTAGCAGTAAATCGAGGCCTTTCTTTACTTCAGGCTGTGGCCGGGCTATGGTGCTTACCCAAAGCTTGCAAGCACTGTCCATCCAGCACTTCCTCTGCACTTCGCGCTGCCTGTTCATACATCCTGTTTCCGTGGAACTTGATCAGTCGTTCGAAGCATACGTATGTCGCTTGCGCGCAAGCGCCCAGTCGCATCGTACTTTTTCAGATTTCGCGTACGATTTCTGTAGGACCCAGGAAGAAATAAAACAATAATAACCCTTTATGATAAGAATTCACCGGGATATTTGTGGATACGCTACACAGCTACTTCATTAAATATTTCGCATTTAAATGAATGATTTGGAAGTGAGTTAATTACTCTTTTCGCTAAATAATGATTTAAAATGGTTTTTAGCCACGCTGGTTGCTATTACGAACTAAAAGGGCAAAAACGGGACAAAAGCTTAAGAGAACTGAAATCATGGGCACAGAACACAGCAAGTCAGACTTAAAGGGACACTATAGAGAAGAAAATAAATAACATTCTCGCTGTGTTAGTAAATTGCCCTTCTAAAATACCAGAAAGGCCACTCTTATCGTAAAAGATGGTACGACATGAAAGAACGCAAGAAACGAGAGACCAGTGGCGACGCCGTCTTGAAATTCCCGCCCCAGCATGCATTGGCGTCATGGATTGTGACTGCTTCTGCTGGGCCCGGTTAAACTTCCATCGGTGAAAATGCACAGTTTATTCTAAAAGAGCCGCAGACTGAACCTAGGAAGTTTCAATAAAATTTACCGAGCCACAAAAACCACAATGCGAAAAATATAGTTTGAAATTCATGACGTCGCACTGGCGTACCGGCCCTTGGGTTTCGCTGCGAAATTCGAAAATTTGCCTTTTTTGGGGGGCTTGGCACAAGTTAGCTGAAAGAGCAATAACGCACATTAATAAACTGGCTATGCTGCAACGTTATCAAAAGTCTTGCTTGCCCATATCCCTCCCTTAATTCTGTGTCACGAGCTAGCGCTTTGCGCATGCAGTTAACTTCTGTTTTTTCTCGCGCTTAAGGTAAACTTATCCGTGGGTGACATGAACGCTCTGGAGTTCGGGTATTCGTGACAATAAAGAGCCCAGCTGGCCTGAATTAATCGGGGCATAGCCCCCTATACGGCCACACCTGGCACGTGATCGAGGCCCGTTCCTAAAATGAAGTTGGGGGAGGTTGGAAAGGAAACCGCTCAGCTGTGCGTCGCTTTTGCGAGCAATTAGCGGGTAATGATTACCTTCGCAGGGATCACGTCTAACCTGTGGTCAGCTCTGCACGAAGCCTCCGCAATGTGCCTCTCCAACGTGACGGGACAACGCGAGAGGCGGTGCGCTGTACGCTCCGAGAGACCGAACGGGTTTTCCCTATACAGTAAAATAGCGTTGTTTACACCTGGAGGTGATGCTGGTGGACGCGCACAACGCACGAGTCACGCGTGTCGACCCACGAGGAGCCGCCGCGCGCCATTTCCCGGGAAAAGCGTGCTACCGCGTCGTCCCCGAGCCCAGCTGGTCGACTCCTTGGCAGAGCCGTCGTTCGGGGTCAGAACACGTCCGCCGGCACAACATCGTCACGGCTGGGCAAGAGATTCGGCAAACACAGTGGATGGTATAGCAAATAATTAGACTTGAAGTTTATTCACTGTGAGCGAACGTTCTGACGCCTGTCAGATTAAAAAAAAATGTCGCAGTTTCACCCGAAAGGCGAAGCATCCATTGCGATAGCAAATTAGTAGAGAGTTATACGAAGTAAGGATAGTAGTTTTGTCAGCTGTATAAACTTGGACATGCAGCAGCACCAGCAACACACAGAACTGTTGTCGACGCCGTCAGCGTTTTGCCCCCGTTCGCACCGAACGCGCGGAGCGTTGGTGACTGCTGCCGCCAGGCCCCCGGGGTGGCGGCTCGGAGGTTTTCGACGAGATCAGAACGGGAAACTCGTCCAGCAGTGTCGGAAGTCTTTACCACCTTCTCGCATCGCAACTTTTGCCCCCGTTCGCACCGAACGCGCGGAGCGTTGGTGACTGCTGCCGCCAGGCCCCCGGGGTGGCGGCTCGGAGGTTTTCGACGAGATCAGAACGGGAAACTCGTCCAGCAGTGTCGGAAGTCTTTACCACCTTCTCGCATCGCAACATTTTTATATAAAGGCGGAAAGAGGCGCTTAATTCTGCAGCCCTTCAGGGAGCACGGCGCAGAACGCGCGTTTGCTCTCCGCCGTGCGTTCGCTCCCCGTGATAGCGCGCGTCCCTCGCGCGCTTTCACTCGCACAAAAGCATACGGTGCGCGGCGAGGATTTCATCGCCATTTGATGTCATACGGAACCTCACGGCGACAGCGACGGGGACGCCGATGGCAGAAATCTTCTTTGAGTGTCCATATAATTGCTATCGCAATAAAATTTTATTAAAATACGGGGTTTAACATCCCGAAACTGCACAATGAGTTATGAGACGCAGTGGTGGAGGTCTCCGGATTAATTTTGACTTTCTGGTGTTCTTTAACGTGCGCCTAAATCTAAGTACACACGAGTGTTTGCATTTGGCCCCGTCAGAATGAGACCACCGCGGCATAGAATAAATTGATCCCGAGACTTTGTGCTCAGCAGCAGAACGCCACAGCCACTGAGTCACGTACCCCTGTGAGTCAGTGGAAGACCATGCGTTAATTTCAATTACCTATAGTAAATTGCCAGAATCGATGAAGCTCCAAAAAGAAGCTGCTTAAACAAATTGAAAGTAGAGCTGCTGTTCGGGGTCTGAAAACGACCCACGGCAATGTCACGGCAGGGCAGGGCATTTGCTAACACGTTGTGACTGCATGATACCGAATACGTGCAGTTTATCCACATTGAATCAAGGTCATGCGGCCTATCAGACTTGCCTGCCAGACTGTGCGTATACATTTTGACTAGCGGCGGAGTTCTTCGCGAGTAACGAAGACAGGGAAGGGATGCTTGTGCTTTTCGCGCACTACAGTGTGCGTTATCAAACACGCATGGGTCATTTCTTTACGGCAAAGTAATGAAATACAAGACCTTTGCCTGCGTAATAAGCTGGTTATTTGGTAACCAGGCTCCTCGTCCTTAATTTGGTTGTAAATTTACTCCGCTTTCATAAAGGAACAATAGCAGATAGCTCAGGCCGCGTGAAATAAATTGAGATGTCAGTGCTAAGTGCCATGATAAATTAAGGCGGGATAATAACTTTGCTCACAAAGTACATACACTTTGTTTAGAGACACAGACGTACACTGAGTTATAAATAAATAAAGAAAAATGAAGAGGCAAAGAGAGAGAGAGAGAAAGAAACCAGCGGCTTTGGAGGTGAGCTTGAAGCCATTTGAGTGTTCACGCGGTCAATTGCTGTTTCTCGAGAAATCTGGACCACGCACCTCTTAAAAGCTCCCGCGTTGAGCCACCCGAGTACGCGGAGTTGTGCTCCGCCAAAGGTTCCTCACGTAAGTCACCTTTAGAGAGTCGGATCACGTGCCCGTTATAGCCGCGTCCTCGCCGTTCGAACAAAACATTAAGAAGCTTGCAGCTTCCGCTATCACCCAGCTTAAGCCGCCGTAAATCTTTGGCCCCAGCACAAAGCTCGTGAGTGTGCTTGCGTTTGCTTTTATATTTTCCGTTTCTGACTGCATGCGTCGGTCTGCGAGCCACACACACTCTCTGGTTTACTGATTCTTTGGTCTCTTACTATGCGCAACGTATTTGCTAACAGTCATAAACATCCGCAACACTTCTTAAAATGTGTGGTTCTATGCGCGTGTGAAAGAGACATAACTCTTGGTAAAAGCAGCATCTTGGCGAATCGAAAAGGAGGCTGAAATTGAAGAAGAGATGCTGTCGAGAACAGACTCGGCTTGGATAGGCGTGAAGACCTCCTCGCGTGATTCGTGTTGCTAGTTTGCTGGTAACTGTTCAGGACAATAATTGAAGTGAAAAGTGCATTGTCGAATGACTCGTTTTATTGAAGGGCGCAGGAAATAGCGTGGAAGCACTATGTCAAACAACAACAACTGTAGCAGAACTGATAGTTGGGCGAGTTGGTAAGCATTCATGGTGAAATTTGTAGCGCGCACAATAGGCAAGGACACAGTGTCTACCTTCACTGTGTCCTTTGTCTATTGTGCGCGCTACAAATTTCACCATGAACAACAACAAAACCAACAGTCACCGGATTAATTGGGTACGTTGAGGACTTAAATGACGTGGAATCTGAACTTAACCCCGTCTCGACAGTCATTTGTACCATGTGGACGGACGGACGGACGGACCGACGGACCGACGGACGGACGGAGGGACGGACGGATGGACGGACGGACTGGCAGATGCTGCCCCTTTGAATCAGGATGGTGACAAGTGTCATCCGTGACGACGTCAACCTACAACGACGTCTGTGCACGCTCTCTGTATTTGTAGACCACATGAGAAAAAGATAACACAGCGATGACATTGCGTCTGTCCTAGTGTTTCTTAGTTGGATGACAAAAAAAGGCCGATGTCGAATGTACCATTCGAGCCATGAACAGCACTGCGTTCCTGGAACTCCCGGGCGCTGCAGTGCTTATGGACGGCGGTTACCATACAAAGCGACCACCGCTGGCGGCGCTGCGCTCGTACAGACGCCGCGTAGGAGGGGACCGGACGCCCGTCTTTCCGCTCGCTGTATTTTCGGACAGCTCAGGACGGAAGTGATTTCCATCGAGGCGCCGGCGAGAAAAAAGGGGGCCGCATTTTCTCCCTCGCCGCCCTCTCTCGTGCTCTCGCTGCCGTCACGGGGTGTTTTTCTTTGTCGACGCTTGCTTCACTTGCGTCTTTTGCCGCCTCTACCCTAGAATGACAGAAAAAGAAAACTTGAAAAAAAAAAGAAGAAGACGGGTCACTTGCTGAGGCAACAAGAGTACGGGTTATACACGTCGCTGACACAATACGAGGTAGAAAGGAGTGTAGGAGGGAAAAATAAAAGCGCCCCTACAATGAGCCCTTGATGCGCTTACGCTGCTCTCTCAGAGAATATCCCAGCTCGGAAGAAACAAGAAGCGTTCATAAATTACCTTTCATGGCCGGTTTATACGAGACGTGAAGATTTCTATATGGCGGCTGGCGCTGGAGGAAGAGGGAGAACACGTATGTGCCGGATGAGCGTGCGAGGGGAGGCTGCGCGTCGATGATCGTCGCCTCTTTTCGAACTCCTCTTACCCGCGCCCTTCTTCCCGTTCCCTTTCATTTATTCTTCCTCCTCGCAAGGTCCTTTCCCTTCCTCCGGGTGAGGTGGTGTTATCTCCACGGCGGCGGTCGCGAGCGGATTTCCACTTACTAAGTGCAAGTTTCCGAAGGCCAAACTGCCTACTTCCACCTGAACTTCCTCTACTAAAGACACTTCCTACGGCCACTTCCTCTTTCCCTCCTCCTCCTCCCTGACACCCTTCCTTGTGCCCTCGCGTCTCTTGCCTCCACCGTTCGCAGCTCGATTGCCGCCCGTGTGACGTTCGGAGCAGGTCTAGAGCTCCGGGTCCGCTCTCCCTCTCGCCGTCGCGTCCGCTTCGAAAGCCCTCGACTCGCGCGCTCGGATCTTCGCCGATGATGGATGGTATGCGTCGTGGCTCCAACCGCCGCAGGCCGTATAACGCTGGTCGTAAGGTGGTGTGCTTCGCGCCGTGGGCTTAACGCGCGCTGGCAGAGAGATCGCCTTTGATGGCGGATAAAGACACTCGGCTGCTTTCTGGCAGCATCCGAGGTGTTCTTCCCACCTATCCACCCACGACGTCTTCTTTCCACGCCTTTCATTCCCTCGCGCGCATCTCGTCGGGAAAATCGAGTCGATGCGACGTCCCTCGGTCCCCGACGACGGCGAGTCAGCCTGTTGTGTGCGTTTGTCGCGAACAGCTTTGCATTTGAATCAGGTGGATTCGAAAGGTTCGTTTCGCTCTCCTTATCCCTCTTTTTCCACATGGTAGTAAAATATTTTTTTCATTCGTTTTTTTTTTCTTCGTCGTGCGCTTTTGCGACCCTCTCGGTCCTTTCTTAACCCCCCCCTCCCCTCACCCCTCTTTTGTATTTGTGTCCTTTCTTGTTTCTGGTGTTTTCTAATCAGCTCCGGCTCACTTATCAAGGACGTCATCATGTCGACATCAAGAAAACTTCAGCTCATTAAGGACGTGAAATGTTTTTACGCTAGCTGCTCTACAATTGCGGCAATCTTGAATTGTTATGTAATCCTCTACCGTAGCAGACTTATCTCACAAAAAGCACACGGAACCTCCCTTTCTTTGTACGCCTTTGCTCGTCCTATTATGATGATATTTTGGTGAATAAGGTCAGGTATAATAAATACCACAGGTATTGTTTAGTGTTTTTGCTGGTGGTTTCCTACGACAAAAAACACACAGACAAACACAGGGAAGGGTGATATATTCGACAGCAATGTGGTAGTTACGCTGTAAAGTACGATAAATTAAAGATGTTTTCGACAAGGAGCCAGAAAATAAGAAACGAGAGTTTCAAACAAGAAACTAGAAAATTTCTTATTTCCAATCACATGTCGTTTATATAAGACAAACGCATGACTTCTGCCATTAGTGAAATATGCCGTGGTAAATCACTGATTTTTCATGAACGAGAAGAAAGGGAACCGAGGGGCCCGATTTTTATTAATCATATCACAAGAAGCCAACAAACATTGACACCAAGGACAACATAGGGGAGATTACTTGTACTTACTAATTGAAATAAAGAAATGATAAATCAATGGAAATGAAAACGGATGAAAAAACAACTGTCCGCAGGTGGGGAACGAACCCACGTCTTCGCATTACGCATGCGATGCTCTCACCATTGAGCTTCTGTAGAGCCGTTTTTCCAGCCAGTTTCTGGGTATTTGTGTTTCTACAACTAGAACTAACCCTTTTTCATGTAATTTTTCATGTAATTTCTTTTAAAGGTACGGATGTATCTCGTAGTTCAACGCAGAGTCAGATGAATTCGCTAGGTACAATTTGCGGTCCTGGCAGTAGCGTTATTTATTCGCGTTCCCACATGTGGCGTGAGAAGTAATCGGAGCTTGATGCTGCCAGTCTATATGCACATGCGCACTCCATAGCATGTATCAGGAAACCTGGCGGGCTCACAGCAATGACAGTCATCAAGGGGCGCATATTGATTTGCCACGGAAGCCCATCTCCACAAAATGCTAGCTTTATCAAGGTTAAAGTTAGTCAGCGTCAAAATCTTCCATTTGCTTTCATGGTCTGCGCGTCCAGCACGTCACATCACCTTAAAGGACGAAAAGAAGTGATAAAGCAGGTGATAATGTGTTACGGGACCACGCAAGTTGAAAACGTCGGATGACAAGTGGCACTTACTATAGTGCACCGATTCACAGTGCAGCACTCTACTTTGTTTCTGAGGTAACGAAGCTTCGCAAGGAGCAACGTAGTAAAAAGACTGCTTATTTGCGCTGTGTACATTTGTGGCACAAGATTCACGAAGTTATAGCGGCGAGCTCAATACGAACATCAGAGTAACAAATAAACGTGTGTCCGGCACTTGCAGGTCATATTATTATTAGTCAATTGTTTTTTTTTCTCCTAGAAATAAAAATTTGACCGTAATATCAATTAAATTTATGGGCGTCGGAACTAATTATGCACGCGTAAACATTTTATACGCCAAGAAGCTTGTGTCGCTGCTGTTGCTTCCGCCGTCGATGCCCTTGTTGAAGAAATGTCTGGTGCGAGGCACTTCCCAAGATTTTGTTCGGCAAGTAAATTTCTTCTTTCCGTGACCTGTGCTCTTTCCTCCCTCACCAAGAGGATAGATTTACCGGGAAATACTGGTAATAATTGTGCTCGCAAAAGTACCAAATAATTAAAAATCGCAGCGCTCAACCTGAACAGGGACTGAGAAGAAAAGACGAAGGCGAACGTCGGCATTGCGCGCTGTGATTTTTAATGCTGTAGAGCATCAACTCACCTGGTCCCATAGCTTGGTAGCAAATAATAACGTGTAGATTAGTGTATTTTCATTATTTTCTGCGACACGTCTATAGCAGCAATAAGAGAACATGCTGAGGACGCCGCGTTGCGGCTCATCGATACTGTCAGTTCATTTGTAGTTTATTTTTCAATTTTCGATTAGTGTTCCGCTTCACGAAACCAACATAGTTTCTGAAAAGCGAGAACTGAGTAACTAAGTTAATCTTCCTTTTTTTCGCAAAATTATTCGCAAAGTTCGCAAAATTATTTTCAAATCGAATTCTCTAACTGCAGGTTGGCTTCCTTACAGTGCGCAAGAGCTCCGCAGCAAAGTTGAATAACGTGGAAGGCGATGGTTGACAAAGTTGATTGGCAAAAGGTTGGGTAGCATACGGTTGATAGCTGGTAAAAGAACATTTTTGACCCTTTATAACGCCTAAATACTGACATGGTTTCTAAATTTTCGGAAAAATAAGGAGCCCAGCTTTTGGAGCTCTCGCACTTCGTCATTGATGTGAATAATTTCTTTCCGCCCCGGATAGGGGTTGTGGGAATTCAGGGTACTTACCGTTCGTTTGACATGCTATATAAGCATGTTATCATCGACTACTTTTTCTAAAAACGTAGAATGACGGGCACTTGTTTCATATACAATAGCTGATGCTTCTTCCACCCCCCCCCCTCCCTCCTTCCCCAAGTCGAGTATTCTATATATATATAGCATTTGTCTCGCATCTACTGAGACCACGAAAGAGCACCAAGAAGTCGACAACGTGTTTATCGCTCGTGTAGCTTGAGAACTACTGCTTGCGAAGAGCGGCAAGCGTCAGAACGGAACAAACAACGGTTGTGATATCTCGTCACAGCACCCACGTACACCTCAGCGCACAGTTCAACGTCCCTTTGTTTAGGCGTGACTCAATCAGTCTTCCGCCTACTCTGCTTGAGTCGTACGTGTGCCGTAGCGCCTCGTACGCTTGATACGACGCAGCCATATACTGGGAAAGGCGTACTACGCATCGGTCTTGAGACGGTTTAGCAAACATCCGGGCGGACGTTTTCTAATTCCGAGCACCACGGCGGGTATAGGTGGTGTATACGACTTCGCCGCCATTGCACACAGGCGGCGCAAAATGCGAGCGCGGCAGCCCAAAAATACGCTGCTTTCCTTGTGGGTCCGACAGCCTTGGAGGCAAGCGGTGCGGCCCGCGCCCTCCCCGAGGGCGGAATCGTGTTTCGGTGGTTTTGTAAGACAAATGCTCTCGGGATAACGGGACGTTATGCGGGGGGCCGGGTCGAGGACAGAGCTTCACCGAGTGGTGCAAGAGCTGCGAAGGCACATCGACTTTCAAGGGAGCCCGGGCCAAATATTCGTCCTTTGCGACCGAGACGAGGATAGATTCCACAAAATATGCATGTGAGACTTCGTCGAAACGGGACTGCTTTGCAATGTGTTTCGACCATCAAACGCAGTAGACAGATATGCGCCATGTACCGAACGTGCCTTTCAGTGATTTCGCGATTCACTGCACAGCAAAGACCTTCGAGGGGCAATGCGAAAACTTTCCTTATATCCGCACAGCGGAAGCAGCTGGCACAGCCTACCCCATTCAGTCAGACAGTGACGCACACACAGACAAGATCGCAGATAGAACACTGAACAACATTGGCTAATTTGAATACAATACCATCACATTCTGTACCGAAAACGTCTCAGAAAGAAATGTGCCTCACGCGAACAAAGTCAACACTTTTCTCTCTTCACTTATATTGAACAGTGCTATATTCTCCATACCAATCATATCCCATGTTGCCCTCAAGTCACAGCTGACGAACATATATACTAGCATGTTCTTGGCACAAACGATCTTCCTTTAGGTATTACGAGTTGCTCCGCCAAATAACAAAGGATAATTAGGACCAACATTATCACAATCCTCATAATTAATTAATTTGGTAGAAGCCAGCCATCAATGAAGAACTCTGCTATGACTCACAAGACCGTTCTATCGTACAAATGCTTCATGCGAGCCCCCGGTCACTATGTCGAGAGACTTGGTGAAACGAAGGTGACTGCGAACAACAAACATTTCTTGAAGGGAAAAGCTTTTCTGATTTTGCCTTCTGACAAAATTTACAAAGATTATTACCTACTGCTTATCGTCCCCTTCATTCAACCCTGTTTCATCCTTGAGGGCGTAAAGGAAAGGCGTGGGTGTTGTTTTGGTCTATAAGAAAAAGGGGGGTTCCACGAGAAGGCTGCCAGATATTACGAACAATGCCCCAATAATCAATACACTTCGTAAACGTTTGCGACCGTTGTGGTCGTTTATCGTAATTATCCACATGGGAGCGCGATCCTGCAGATAAGCTTATGCCACTAGCGTGCTTCTGACCTATGTCATTCAACCTTTTACCCCTTCGAATAATTATTTCGCTTGCCCTGAACATTTGCATTTTCGCGCGCAGTAGCGCTGTATCGTTCAGGCCACGGTCATTCCCAGCAGCGTCGGTATTTGTTAGACGCTATACTAAGTGAAAGAAAGAAGTATACAACATAAATAATAAAAGAGGGGTGGGGAGGAGAGGTGGTGCAACGTGAAAAATCGGCCTCATATCGCGGGGATTTGCGAGTGCCCGCGGCGGCCGTCCTGATCCCTCCTCCTCGCCGCCAAGGCTCGCCCTGAGCAGCCGCGCGCGCGCGCCCCTGCTCTGATCCCGCTGCGCGGGTTCATTTTCTGCGCCCGTGGACGACGCGCCGCTGCGAGCGCTAGGCCCCAACAGTGCCGACGTCGACGCTGCGTGACGGTGGCCTCCAGCTGCGGGGCGCTTAGAGGTCTTCTCGCTGCCCGACAGCTGCCTGATGCGGGCGCCGTTGGACGGCAGGGCACTGGCTCCGCCGTGGCCCAGGGACTGGGGGCGGACGACGTGGCCTCCCTCTTTCTGGCTGGCCGAAATTACATCCCATCGCAACTGCTGCCCCCCCCCCCCCCCCCCCGCCCTTCCTCTCTTTTCCTCTTACGTTGGCGACAGCGGATACCGATCGAGGCGGGGCCGCGCTGTATTGTCGTGCTTCTGTTCACACTGGTGTGAGACGCGTGTGCGAGAAGAGGGAGGCATGGGCGACGAAGCGATGTCGTGCCGGGATCGCTGTCGATGGATGAGCGTCGCGCGACGGTGGTTCGGCGCATGCGTGAAAAAAAAAAAAAAATGAAGCGAGAACGATGCTGATGATGATGATTTAATGGCATCCCCTTTGAAACGGGGCGGGGACAAATAGTCACCTAGCCTCCTTGATAGGCGCGTGATAGGTGCCATCCGACGGCGTGGTGCACACTACAGTAAAAGTAAAAAAAAAAAAAAAAAGGAAGAAGAAGAAAAAACATTATTTGTGAGGTAAAGAATATAATAATAACGATAAAAACCGCGCGCTAGAAAGTTCTCAGAGAATTAGACTGTTGTCGAGCTCCCGTAGATGAAGGATGTTCTGGGATGTCGGAAAGTTTGCGCGGTAGTTCAATGGCTGTGCCGTTCTGCCGCTGAGAACGAGGTCATGGTTTCGATATCCGGCCGCGTGGGGCGAAATGGAAGGGGAATAGAAAAATAAACGCTCGTGTTACAGCACATTGGGTGCACTTTAAAAGAGCCCCAGGTGGTCAAAGTTAATCCGGATCCCTTCAGATGCTATTGTGGTGCTTTAGGGCGTTATAAATGCACCAATAAAATTAAATGAAAAAAAAAAGCTCTGAAACTTCCATAAAAGCTGGACTCGCATTAATTTAGAACTAATTAGAATTATAGGCTTCTATTAGTTTGTACAGTTATCCTTACGACATAAACAATGGTGCGGCGGCAGCAGGTTCTGTATACGCATGGTTTGAAGCGCCGAACTATTAACTGCTGATGTAATGGTTGGGAAGTCATTTTCCTTAAAAGGTCACCATTTTTATACGAATATAAAAAGGTGATCCAAGAACGTACTGAAACCTTTATGCTCTTTTACAAACATCATATATGGTGTAAATATACATATAATAATCCCGACAACGACATTTACAATTTCGACGTAATTTCTTGCCTCGGTAAAATTTTTATGGTGTTGAGCTTCATCAGAATTATTAGTTGTAACGACCTACGCTTTGGATGGCACTGACTGTCACGTGGGAGACTGTTAACTATATCGTTCACACAAACAATGTATAATTGAAGGAACCACTTGGACCATGTTTAACTCTGTATAGTCCCAAATTTAACCCTGAATATACCGAATGATACTCCTGAAATAATTACTAGCTGCGACGCGTCCATTTCAGTGGCACAGCGTTGTGTTGCTGTGCATGATGTTGCAACTTTGTCTCCCAATCACGGTGACCACGTTCTGATGGACGAGGAATGAAAAAAAGTCCGCATACTGAGATTGCCCGAAGCACTCCCGTTGCTGCAAACTGTAGAACTCTAATTAGGTGGCTGCTACTGCACTGGGTGGCGAAATATAACTGAACCATATCAATCGTGTTGCACATATACGTGAAAATATTAATCGTGTTGACTGTAGCAAATACTTCAGGAAACTTTTCGGGGGGGGGGGGGGGGGGGGGCTTTTCAATAAGGTTCTCCGTGTAAAAATTCATAACGGGACCAGGGACCGTATTTCCTGACAATACATTTCATTTCCTATTCTTCTCCGCCTTAATCATTATGGGTGGGTGCCACCGTACCACCGTTACCATAAGTATCGACCACTAGGTCATAGTAAATGACGAATTAAAAATGAAGACCGAGAGATAAAAAGTAAAGGAGAAACAGTGAGATTAACCCGAGGATACCTCCGGTTGGCTACCTTGTACAAGGGAAAGGGAAAAAGACGTATGAAATATCAGAGACAGCTAAAGCAGTACTAATGTGTGGATGAGCAATAGAAGTGCGGAGGCTGTCACGCAGTTTATCAAGGCGCCACATCGTCACACAGAGCACAGTGTCGCACAGTGCACCGAAAAAAATAGAATGAATCATTGCAAGATAAACGTCCAGCCCTTCTTCCTTTTACAAAGCTGAGCCTGCGTTGATGTCTAGACCACGGATGCATAATAACAACGTGCACACCTTTCGGTCATGCTAGCACAGAGCCCGTCCTGCCTCACTGGTTCTGGTGTAATTCGAGAGGGAGACCTGCGATTCAGCTTCTGCACGCGGACAGCGCCTGCAGTTTGGGAGGAGAAAGGTGTGCTTTTCCGGCTTCTCGCTAACGTGCCGCAGTGCCGCCCGGAGAAACTCGCGCAGATGTGCCGTCAGTTACAGCAGCGCGGCTGGACGGTGGTGGCACGCGTAGCGCGACAGGCCCGGCGGACCCGCGTATCTGCGCATTGTGTGTCCATCTCGCTCAGGACGGTGGCCGCCGACAAAAGGCCGCCGGCGCCTTTCATGCCCGGCCGCATCGCTTTTCGATCGGGCACGTATGGAGTAAGTATGTATGCAAGGGGCGCGCGCAGGTGCGCGCCTTGCTCCTGACGGGGTACACGTCACGACGAGCGTTTCGCGCGAAGCGGGCAGCGGTCTGGCCGAGGGTGGGTGGGTATTCGGCGGGTGTTTCGATGCATCACCGGGTAGAAAGAAGCGAAAAGTATAGATAAGGAGGCCGTATAAGAGGGACGTGCGCATGAATGAAGCCCTACATTTGGGTCGCGTTGGAAACGTTAGCATTCGATACACGCATTTCCGCGCCCGTAATGTGTGGTTGTCACTGTGTGTCATGGTAGCAACTCGGTGCTTAGCGTGCATGGTAAAGTCGGATAAGACTCCGGAAAGATGGGACCATGTTACTTGTAAGCGTAGATATGTAGCTAATTATTCATTTTAAAATTATGCTGATCCAAACCACATGTTGGAACCTATGTGGAGCAAAGTATGCTCTCTAGATGACTAGATGACTCTTGAGGAATGGTCACACACCCAGTGGCACATAAATGGTGGTACATGCCCAGTGGCCTAAGAATTGGGAAGCCCAAATATTAAAGAAATATGATAACCAAAGAAGCCATTGATTTGGATGCGCTGTTTCATTAGGCGGTATGAAACAGAAAGCAAGCAGAGGAAAGCCAGAGATCAGCCAGACAAGCGTCCGGTTTGCTACCCTACACAAGGGATGAGGGAACAGGGCAATAGAAAGAGGGAGAGAGTGTGCGCACTATGCGTGCGCGCTGCACCGTGTGCAGAGAAGCGTCGTGACGCCAAAGTAAAATCTATGCAGCTGCTATTTGACGTCTGCATGCTAGATATACTTATGAGCTGACATTATATGCCGAAGCTTTAATCCATGATTTAATGTTTGATTACGCAGAACAGAAGTGCGTTTACTGGTACTAAAATGTACATTGTCAGCCGCGAAGCTTTGATCGCGTGCCTATAATTTACAGAACTAACGACCCACACAAAACTTCGGGCACATTGTCAAAAAAAAAAAAAAAGCCTCATTGTTAGCTTTCCACCTGCTAATAGATGTCTTAATAGACAGGCAATTTTGAACTAGACTTGGAACAAATTTGGCGACAACTGTTCACCAGATTCTAAGCAACCAAGGGGGGGGGGGGGGGGGGGGGGGGCGCTAACCTCTTCATTAGGAATGCGACAAACGTGCCAGGTTATTCTTTCCAAGGCGGGTGCTTGTACACTCGCAAGGCGTTCAGAGGCAACAACGTCGAATTCCTTCCGCTGCAGCGCAACATTTTCCGTGGTTACTTCAACGAAGAGTTACGTCATCGTTGCCGCAGGCCTGCAACCACCGTCCACGTTTATCCTTCGTGCAGCTTCCGAGGGGCAAGACCTAACACTTTTTGACGAGACCCTCTAGTCTACTACGGCTCGTACAATTCTTGGACGGTGACCAAAGCACAACACTTCGCTCCCGACTCCATGCTGTAGACAAAACTCATCGAGTTTCTTTACGGCGGCGCCAGCGCAACCGTTTACTGCGCTGTAGGCTATCAAAACAGCGCGGCAGTCCGGCTGAAGCTCGGAAAACCACAGACCCAAACGGATGCAGACGCTAAGAGCGCAGATGAAGATGGACTGTACAGAATGCCTTTCAATTCAACGACTTAGCTAGAGTAAAGTATCAAGTAGCTGGCGCGGCAGCTGCAGTTGAACTGTTGATTACAATAAAGTTTTGCTTTCACTGTAAAGCAACCAAGCTATGAAACAAAGCCTGCGCTCGCTAACTAAAACATTCTGGTGATTGCTTTCTCTGTGTGTTTGCGTGTTTGTGTGTAAAGGTTAAGGATTTTTCTGCTGCGGAGGCTGAACACAAAGGAAGCATGCAGTTTAACGTGTAAGTAAAATGTGTCCAAAAAATAAAACAACTCACCGCTGCCTTTCCATTGTAGGAGGCGCAGAGGGAGATAATGAATATCGGCGGGCGGTACAAGCGGAGAGGGAGAGGGTACTTGGCTGCCTATTGGTTATGCGTACCTCTTTAAAGCGGCTGACGCCCGTAAGACGCCGTAAGACTTTCTTGGCTCATAATTCTTCACGTCATACACGCCTCGAAAGGTGGAGAAGATGTGTTTCCCACTGAGTCGACTTCCGGGGGAGTGTCTCCCGTGCGGGGCAAGCGTGGCATAAATATTACCATGAAACTTTCCCATGTCACTCAGTGCCGAATGATTGGCCAGGACGGGCTTCTTCACACCGATCTCCCAGGCTATCGCTCAGTGATTGGCCAGGACGGGCTTCTTCACGACGATCTTCCAGGCTTTCGCTCATAATAAACCTTCCTCTCACTTGCGTTCGTGGATAAAAGTGTAAATGGAGTAGAAATGTAGCTGTTAAAGTTGTTTTGTGTTGAGACGGGCTTTCTGGCGCAATGGAAAGCAAGGCTATCTTGCGCCAAACACAAAAGGTGCACAATGGAGAAGAAATACAGGTGCTGAAAAGGCGGAATGGAGTCTAAACTTTCCTTTTGAAAACAAGACACGGTTGGTTGGCACCCTGCCGTCGAAAAGTTTAATTGTAACAAGAACAAAATAATTTTGTTCCAAGTGAGAGATAGGCACGAAAAAAGATGCACATAGAAAGCTGTAAGTTCTCCAATTAAGCAAATAAAAAACGGCATACAATAAAGAAACAAGAAAACGCGAATAATGTCTCCACTCTTCAACATATGGCGCAAGCGTAAAGTTAGACCACTTCACTTTGCAAATTTACATAGGCGAATAAGCGTGTGAAAGCGTTCGTTTGTTCGTTAGTTTACGATAAAAAGCACGTACATTTCAAAGGTGTCGCAACATCTATCCCATCAATGAGGTTCAAGAACGGCGCGCGTCGAGTGCGTAAAATATATAATTTGGCGAGGAATTCAAACCTTAATTGGCCTCTGCTGAACTGAAGTAACCTGACGCCCCAGTACTTCAATGGTTTGGTGGGGAGTCACATGTGAATACTTTATGTACACTGAACCTCAAAAGTTTACCTACCACGGGATCTGCAAAAAAAAAAAAAAAATGCTGAATATTCTCGAACCCTAGGAACACCACATGGTATACGGATAGTGCTATCCGGATAGTGTATATGGAATGGATAACAATCTAGTGCTGTGTGGTTTTACTGGTACGGTCAAAACGGCTAAGAAATTAAACGTTTTATCAGATACCATAGTCCGCAAAACATTTACGGTCGAGTGTTCAAATCTAGCTGCCTTTCAATGTATCTGTTCGTTATACAACGCTATTCATGTATGGTAATATGGCAAGATATGCATAACCACACGGTGTGAAATAAACATCGGGAAGAACACACGCAAGCGCCGGGGGAAAATGACATGACGAACTCTAAAGTAGCAGGGTCCAAATTCACAAAACTTTTTGTTCGTAAGCGATGTTTATCCCTGGCCACCGCTTTCGCTTACAGTATGTCCAGCGTCAAGATCAGTTGAAATTTTTACTTACAAATCTTCTAGCGTATGAGTTCATTTATGAATATGGGACCGCAGGCATTTCTATTAATTTGGCATTCGTGAAGTCCTTTTGTTCTCTGTGATCACTACCGCTGTTCTCTCTCTCTCTCTCCCCCCCACCCATTGTTTATTTCGCAGCGTGAAGGTATTCAATTTTAGGTCTAATTATTGAAATGTTCAACGAAAGTGTAGCTGCGCAAATAAAATTTTAGTTAATCCGCCAACCAAGTCATTACAATGTATATAGTAGTGACGCGGGAATAATTTGAAATATTTATCGCTGTTTAATTGTGTGGTTGAAACTGCTTGCTTCATATATACTGTTGGTTTTATTCCAATCGTAGTTCTGTCGTTCTCTCGTATGTTCGCCTTATTGCGTCCTTTTCTTTTTATTTCGACAAAATCTCCTTGTATGGGCACACTGAAAGTTGAGCGTAAGTGCGGCCAGCAATTATGGTCCTAGCTTGTTTAAGCAAAGAAGGAGAGAGAGAGAGAAAAAAAAGTCTGTCCACAACAATAAGCTTCGCACACATGACAGGAGCACCCTATGCATTTTATGTACCGCCTTTTTTTTTTCTCCCTTTTATTTAACGCACTGCGTCTGAAAAATGTGGGAGTGGGCTCCCCTACTTTTTACAACAGTTAAAAAAGCAGACTACCCCTACTTTGTTTGTTCTAAGATAAAACGCTTGTGATGTAGTCATCGTCCCCCCCCCCCCCCCCCCCCCAAAAAAAAAAAAAAAGAAAAAAAAAGAAAACAAGGAGTTCCACGTGTCGCTTGTTTGATCAGCTGTGTTTAGGTGGGGTATATGCAATAACGTCTCATAATCGTGCACCTCACAGAAAATTCGGCTCTGCTCGCGATCCTTTCATAAAATTGTGGTTTTCAGCACGTGTATATTCAGCAATATTGCGTATCGCTAACGTTGTCCTGGTGAACATTAGCAAAGTGAGTTTGTACCTTTGCTTTATATTCAGAATCAAGGTCTTCACTAAGCAACAAAAATAAGAAAGGCAGTTCATGTGTTAGAACAGATTTGCGAATTAATTCTGTCTCCCAGCGGTGGTGTAAGGGTGTCAGTTTTTCAGGTAAGTATGCTTTAAAGATTACTTTGAAATCACTTCTGATAGCTCAGTGTCATGATAGAACAAACCTTTACTAATAGTCTTAGATGTCCAGAATCATGTGCGACTACAGACGCGTTATTTTTGTTGAAGCTTGTCGTAGTCACTTCTCAAATAAATTATTGACGTCGTGCACTTCAACGCGGAAGCATTGTACCTGAGATGGAAGTGTAGCTGCCTGATCCAGTTATACACATTCACATTTGGCGACGCCCCATTGAAAAAAAGAAGACGTTTGTAGATACAGTGCACATGTGGGAATCTATGTGAATCAAATCTTTTGTGAAGTGGTTAGATAATTTAAGGACAAAAGATACGGCGCTAAGCAGACGAGGACGAAGTGAGACACAAACGACATATACGGGCACCAAGTTCCAACTGTCCGGTTAGTTGTCTGGTTGTCTCACTTCGTCCTCGTCTGCTTAGCGCCGTACCTTTTGTCCTTAAGTCATGAACCTACTAGTTTAGCAACAAGCTTGGTTAAATAAGTCCACTAAAACTAAATGGGATGAGTGCAACTTTGTTTGTTTCCATCCTATGGAACGTGTAATGTCATGCAATGTTTATATTGTTACGTGGAAACGCAGTACGGAAACTATTTAAACGGTGTATTTACAAGTGGTAGCAAGCACTAGCCAACCGACATCAAAACAAGAACGCCGTCTTCTCAGATCAGCCAGAGGCCGCCTATGGGTACGTCCCACTACATCGAAGGTCCACACCATCTTCTTCGAATAGCACGTAGCATGATCGCCGGCTCCAGAAGCGCCGACCCGGCGCTACTAAGGACCCAAGGCGGTAAGCTTGAGTCTCGGAACGGGGACGACGTCGCTGTACAACGGAACAGCAGACGTAGTCGGACTGGCGGACACAATCTCGTACGTGACGTTAGTCACTTATCGAAGGACGCGGTATGGGCCCATGTAACGAGGAAGGAGCTTTTCAGAAAGGCCCACACGTCGGGAGGGAGTCCAAAGCAGCACGAGGGCACCTGGAGCAAAACGTATGTCGTGGTGTCGCTGGTCGTAAAGGCGCTTCTGATTGTCTTGGGAAGCAGCAAGTCTACACTACAGGCTATCTGCCGCGCGTAATCAGTCCGGGCAATGGCGTCGCGTGAATATTCGCTAGTCGAAGTTTCAGGGGCAGGAAGAAATGTCTCCAATGGTAAGGTTGGTTCACGCCCGAACAAAAGGTAAAATGGAGAGTATCCAGCAGTGTCGGGGCGGGATGAATTATATGCGAACGTTACGTATGGCAGACCAAGGTCCCAATCACGGTGGTCAGCCGACACGTGCTTCGAAAGTTTATATCTCCGATTCAAGCGCTCGGTGAGCCCGTTCGTCTGGGGATGGTAGTTCGTGGTGATCTTATTCTGCGTGGAGCAGGAGCGCAGGATATCGTCGATCCCTTTCGACAGGAAGGTACGGCCTCGGTCAGTCAGCAATTGAAGTGGGGCACCGCTGCACTAAAATTACATTACGGAGGAGAAAGTCCGCCACGTCTGTAGCACAGGTGGTGGCCAGTGCTCGTGTCATTGCGTATCGCGTCGCGTAATCAGTGGCGACGGCAACCCATTTGTTTCCTGAAGCAGATGTAGGAAAGGGCCCGAGAAGGTCCAAACCGACACGGAAGGAGGAATGCAAAAATGCCCGTGTTCCGTGCATTAGGTGCACAATAAAGAATCGCCGGTGGTCATAGTTAATCCGGAATCCCCACTATGGCGTGCCTCGTAATCTGATCGTGGTTTACGCACGTAAATTCTCAGATTTTTTTTAGAGTGCAGGTCGTGTCGTGTCGTTTCGCGCTGACAATACTTTCAGTATGGATTACGAACGTGTCCAACGTATACCGTCCATTTGAAGATATGCGTGTTTAGATTACCACGCACAGTTACCTGCACCACCAATCTGGTGAGAATGAGATTCCATGGTTGAAAATCAAGAAGGATGCAATGTTTATCGATTCTGGCGCCGGTTACAAGACTAGCATTGGGTTTGCCAGCTTGCAAAGTCCAGTGATGGCTTTACGACATGCGCCATTCGAGTTATCTCCTAATTTCCTTCCCTCTTGCTTATCTTTTCTAGAGATGGGACGACACGTGCGTCGACCGAATAGGTCGAATTCACGATATTTGCGTCGCGCTTAGGCAATGCGCGGGCAATCATCTTGTGGACAAGCAACCACTAGGAAGGAAAGTACAAAGGCCGCTTCTTTGTTAGATAAAAATTACGCTGTGTAATAAGCGAACATTTGAAATCGAAGCCAAGGGTGCGATCGCGAAAACAGCTCGCTTTTCCGTTCCTTCGCTTGCCTTCTCGTGATCGGTCAGAATTGTGATTGCGTCAGCGGCCGTCAGAGACAGCGGGTCGGTAGCGCAGATTTCCCACTTTGTGACGTAGCAGTCAAACCGAACGTGCGGAAAGCGAGCTGTTTGCGCGATCGCACCCCAAGTAGGAACACTTGTTAGAACATATGCTTCTCCATTCAACCCCTCGGTCAAACACAAAACATATTTTGAGCTGAATATTATTGACGAGATCAAATGTTTATTATTAAGTTGGTTTTATATAACACTAAATAAATTACAGCATCGGAGATTCACACCAGCCTTCTCAGTGAACCGAACGAAGCTCGTGAACCGAGGCGGAGTTCGCAGAACGAGGTAAAGGTTTGCAAAACCTGCTGTTAGTGAACTGAACTTTTCGTAAATCATGGTACCACTGTATTATTGTTAATCATATTTGAATCACGATTGGTCGGCGCCTGTTTAACAGAAGTACTTCGAACATAAAAAAAAATTCCTTGGTGAATACGGACCCCTCAAAACAATACTTTTTTCCAAAGTAAGGGCTGTCCGTAATTTGCCAGTGTCTTGCTAAATATTGCTTCGCAAAGCGTAGAAAACAAACCGCAGTCATTTATGATAAGCTTTGTCGCTAGGTATTCCGCTTGTGAGAACTTGCAAACGATCTCTGTCGCTGTTAATGATTTGATCCGCTATTATACCATTGACGGGCCCCCGTTCTTACGAGTCGTTCTTACATGAGAATGACTATGTGCATGTAACTGATTGTTTACTGAAATAAATAAATAAATAAATAAATAAATAAATAAATAAATAATAAATAAATAAATAAATAAATAAATAAATAAATAAATAAATAAATATGTAGCGAAGGAAATTACTGAGGCCCATGTTTCTTGTGTCTTGTCCAACGAAGGCCAATGAGCAAGGCTTTACCAATAAAGCTAGATTTGGCCTTTTTCAAAGCGAAAAGTCGGAGATTAGAATTTTTGCACACCTAATGGTATCTTACGGAAGCGAGCTGAAACCTTTGTGTGCACCACTTAATACCACACAACCTTATCTTTGATAGCCTCGCAAAGTGCAGGTAGTAATTCGCATCAGAACCTGTATTTACAAAATTCTTCACGTAGGAATAGCTGCTCATTGACCGGTGTTCGAGCGCCCAGTGCTCACTACAGCAAATGGCGTGATAACGGGACAATCACAGAAGCGTTATCTAATTGCGAAATTCTGTGAGAGATGTTTTGCGAACACGGGCCCAGATTGTTTTGAGTATGCGAGTAAACTGACTTGTCACAGCATTAGCGCCTGCGCTGTTTTCCTTTTCTTTTTTTTCTGTGCTATTTTTCTAAATGAGCAGGCTGTCAACTGCACTAAAGACCATTTGTACTTATACTTTAGTCATACTGGTTTGCTGACTTTAATCTCTAGGCTGTTCTTCAATATGGACAAGACTGGGCAAATGTCCTGTGGTGAAGAAGTGCATGACGAGTTATAATGAGGACAAAGTTTGAAAAAGGAATAGCTTTCTGCTTTTCGGGGCTCGTATTCACAAGGCATTTCATACACTACAGCAGTTAGCAATTACGCATGACAGCCAATTATGATATCTACTGTAATGGTAGAATAGCGGTTGAACAATGACGGACAGGGCTTATGAATCAAAGGGATTCTGAATTTGGTTCGTCACTCGCGAAACGATACCATTTGAGTTTTCCGTACTTGCAAACTTGAAAGACGAAATACTGACTCAAAATATATTCGTGCAACTATTCGTTCTGTAGAGGGAATATAAACTTGTTTTATTTATTTATTTATTTATTTATTTATTTATTTATTTATTTATTTATTTATTTATTTATTTATTTATTTATTTATTTATTTATTTATTTATTTATTTATTTATTTATTTATTTATTTATTTATTTATTTATTTATTTCGTATTGATAATGATGGCAATATGCACAGTATGGAACCTTCTGCTCCTGAACGTTAAATTGTTAAATGCCTGAAGGATGATGATAGTTGAAGTGAGACGTCTCAGTTATTTAGCAGTTCGCAACCCAATGCGGGCAGGCAGATGCAGCAAAAAAGCCCAAGAAAGTGCATATCACATTCCTCATTCAGAAATAAAAAAATAGAGAACAGTTTTTTAGCGTTCACAGACATTTCGCAAGCACTTCACAGATAGTCACTATAAGCAAGAGAGGAAACAGAAATAATAAAGAAAGAAACAGTTTTTGCACATGTTTCTTTACCACACAAAAATCCTGAGACGTCATCAAAGTTAAGTTTACACACAAACACAGAATCACACTTGAGTAACCTACAAAAGCAAAAACAAGCAGAATGTAAGAAAATAATCAATATAAAAAAATAATCCAAAGAAAGCTAAAGTCAACTGTATACGTCAAAGTTGGACACTGCCATTATCTATAGGAAACGCTACTAAAGCCTTCAGAGCAGTTGGTCGCGCAGATGTGTTACTCCATGGTCCAAGAAGATTTTGTATGTTAAAAGGCTGGTCATCATATCGGTTGAGTGCTGATCTCAAAACACATGTTTGTGGCTCGTATCGAAGTGGTATTGAGGGTAACTTATTCGGTGGTACTCTACATTTTGCCACGAGTGCCCACATTCGCGACAAGGCAAATGTGCACAACTTATATGATAAAGAAGACTATATCTGTGTATTCCACTTCTAACCTTACGCGATGGATCAGAGTCCTTGTCGCTGATATATCATCGATATGTACCGGGAAACCTAAAACATCTTTCCGAAGTGTCATCAAATCATGACGCTTTGCTCAAAATCTCACTTAATAGCTATACCCTGGTCCTAGCACCCGCCTTTAAGAATTATGTGAAATCACCAAGACATACTTATATATTAGTTTTACCAATAATGACTCGACACGAATCATGTTTTCTACGAACAGCGTTTTGCGGCGTTGCTTTCGACTGCCCCAAAAAACTGAATTTGGCGATTCTGAACTTTTAAAAGTGTAGAAACTCGCAGCTTGTTCAGAAATCGTGCTCAGTGTGTATACTTGCAGTGCGAAAAAATGCCATGATCTAAGTGTCACCAGACAGAACATCTGTCCCTACAAAATTAGGTATAGACAGGGGAGTCCTTATTAAAAACCGACAGGTTTGAAAACCTCTTTACAGTACCTCAACGTAGACAGTGGCGATCATTATATAAGCAGCATATTTCTTAAACGCACATAGGGTATATAGAAGGAGTACTCACATGATTTCTGGTGTTTGAGTACGGTGAAGCTCTTTCAAATAACAGCTGCCGTGCGACCCACTTTCGCTCTTGTTGTCATAACCATAGCGAGTCGGTGGCAATGTTATCCTCGCCGTGGTGTCTGAAGCCATGCTGGAATCAAGTACATTTATCGCCTTGTTAATATGGGCCCGTTCTTCATAATGCAACTTCTGGGCAGAGGTGACCCCGCTCATTTCTCCGCATAGTAAATGCCAGCATCACCCAATCACCGCGAGGATATACCACTCCCTTAAGAGGACGCTGGCTAACAATTCCGGTTTTAGGGCAGGAAAAAAAAATACGGAACGGGTGTTGGAGTGCCACTCTGTAGAAGCGGATGCACGCAAAACACAAAGGAATGGTCAAGCAAGCGCTCACTGTGAGCTCCAGATATATAGCTCGTTGTCGCGGTGACCCTATCCCGTGCGCGAGCCGCGTCTCGTGCTGCCGAAAGTAGGACAGCGCTAGGTCAAACCCGGGAATTCCCCACTAGGGCCCTTGTCTCCTGTGCACAACAGGTTTCGCGACTCTGTGCCTGCTCGTACTTCGAAAGGAATTCTCTCGTCACATTTGTGTATTTATTTATTGTTTGTTCGTATCTCGGTTCCTCTCGCAATGTTGCTCTTCTCTTCTGTCTTTTTTTTGCAACTATATGGGCATTTACTTTGACTTCTAGGGTTGCCAAAGCGTAGGAGGAATGTCTCCGGGACGTCGTGCGTAAGTAGCTAGCTGACTCAAAACGTTACGCGCAGTTGTCGCCTTGGGGGCAGGATTCTGACGCGTCCATAGAACAGCGTTTATGTTTGCTATCTTAAGACGAGGGTTATTGATTACCCAGGTGCGCCCAGAAGACGATCTTTGAAGTCCAAGACCATGAGCTGTTTCTGCGGTCTTAAAAAAGTGTACCTATCGTATCGCACTAGTAAACTGTAGAGAGTTTGTGCCCGCTGCTTGCTCGGGTTACCTTGCGTGAGAGCCATCCTTCTCTGCTGTTCCAAACTGCGTAGGATGTCCTTAGTCGTCAAGTTTGCCGGTTTTAGTGGAACCAAAGTTTGGCGCATGTCTAATGCGAGAGGTGTGTCTGAGAATTTAAGCATTATTCACAGTGATCTCAGCAGTACCAATGTCGTATTTTAAACCTTTTCTACTTTGGCAAAAATTTCAAACGTTCTTTTTGTTTTTTTAAATGAATAACGTCATTAAAAAGCCCCGAAAACGGCTGTAAATAGCCAAAATTCAAAATTTGGTTTATTCTTTATTCCTCGCATAGATGTACCCCAAAGAATCTGCGTTGAAACGACATTTTGCTTGTTTGTTCAATAATTACAGTACGTATGCAAAAATGCCAGCATAACGGGCTTGAAAATTCATTTTTTGCATGTAGTGTATGTAGTTTTTTTTATATAATATGAAGATTTAGATGCATTATTTTTGTTCCCTTGTAGTTTATCTGTTTGTGCGATAATTAGGATATTAAAATGCCTCCGCTTTTTATTTCTGTTATAGATGTATTTATTGAGTATCTGAACACATCCTACATTACAGTTAGATATACCACATGTTTCTTTTTATGCGGAACAATTTTTTTTAAATTGTCATATGCGGGCCCTTGCCAATTTTGCAGATATACAAGCTTATGCAGCTAGGCGAACGTTAGCAGCAAGAAGATTTTCAACAATAATTTTGGTAATTTCATGGAATGCGGCTGTCATGGCTGACTCGACTTGCTGATGATGACAGAACCTTACGGAAGGAGCTTGGCTGCAACGTTCCTCACACAACTACTGGTGAAATAACTGTGAACCTCCAACGACGTATAAAGTTTCATTTCTTGCACAGTGACATAGTTCGGGCACAGCATCAGCTGATTATAATAATATCTGCGTACGCTATGGCTGGTAGCACCTTGGCGTATGGAGTGCAATATCCGGACCGAAGAGCAATTTCTATGGGTAAATGTCATCGGAACATTCCGACTTTTTCACTATATAGCGAGCACGCGTCGGCTTCGCAGGACATGGACAAGGCTTGACCGTATGACAGGGATCATCTGACTTGCAGCAACGTGTGGTACCGAGATAGTTAGAGTTCCATAGTGAAACAAATCACAGCGCGCAATTGGACATGGAAAGGACGAACGTACCTGTCCGCTTGTGCGCTGTGATTTGAAATCCTGTCATTGGAACTAGTTTGCGCCCTTAGAATGTCAGGCGAAACACTCTGGTACAGTACATTTATCACTTTACCGAAAACTTTCTTGGTGCCCATCGAGACTATGCTCGGTGAAATGCTAATATTGTAGAGGTGAGCGAATATCAACTTCTTCAAATACGAATCGAATACGAATATTAAGTATAGAATATCGAATCGAATGCCGAATAGTGAAATGGAGACTATATATTTACAGCGAGAATATTTATTTCAGTATAATTAGGTACCACGCGTGTACTGACTAGTGCAATTAAGACAGCTAGATATCAGGGACAAAGGATCAGTATTAAACACAACTTCAATAACTGACATTAAAAAAAAAAACTGCACGAATAGCATCTCTACATATTTAAAACCTGGTTGGTTGCAAAGAAGCTATCCAAAATGAATGGCTGTTGTATGACTAGCTTTCCAAAAACATTAAAATAAATGTTGCCCAAAAATATCAGACGTTGGCAAACCATAACATATACCTAAATATATACGGAACCTCACGGTGACGCCGACGGCAAGAATTCGCTTGGAGCTGTCGATATAATTGTTATCCAATAAAAAACTGCTGAAGGACTCCTGCGCCGTACACACATGTTAAGGGCCCGTTGCAAGAAAAACAGTCACTGTAGTAGAAGATAAGACTGATACGTGACCATCTGTCCAAAAACACTAAAGGACAGACTACTTCCAAAAATTAAGGTTGCCTCGTGGGCTTCCACCGCGAGGTCAAAAACAAAGCTCGCTTTGCCGATTTTGTAGCTGCATTGCTTCGAAAGCTTTTGTCGTTGTTTCACTTCTGATAACTTGCCGATACTCGTGTAGCAGACAGGGAACACAAGCGAGACTTTAACAGCAGGTTTTGCGAAATATTTGGTTAGCCTCCAGCTATTCGAAAATGCCAAATATGTAATTCGCTTTCGAATACGAATACGAAGAGTTAGGGCGTAATATTCAATTCATATTCGGAACTTCGAATATTCGCCCCCCTCTACAATATTGCCAAGGTCTACTTTGAAATAGTATTGAGAACTTTGAGAAAAAGTCTCCATTGCTTCATTTACACAACTGCAACAAAGGAATTTTAAGTTAACTAATACTAAATTTGTGAGCATTCATTAACCAACTGTAAGGTGCAAGCTCCTGCATGCAAGGTGGAAGCAGATTCAGGAAACGGTACGTTGCCGCACACACGACTGTCCTAGAAAGCAAAGCCATTTACGATTTGTACGAATGTATGGCTGAGAAAAAGTGGTTCTTCCCGCTCAGAAATCTAGCATCTCTCTCTCCCTTCTTTTCATACCCCTTCTCCCTTCCCCAAGCGTAGGGTAGTCAACCGGACTCTTGACTAGTTAACATCCCTGCCTTCCTTTTATCTCTCTCTGTCTCCTGTACTGCGAGTTGAAGTATGCTGTTGCGCTGCCAAGCCTCGTGGTTAGTGCACTGTATACCACAACGAGTTCCAGGCCACACTCGTGGCCCAGGAAAAGTTTTTTTCTTCAATTGGGAAGCTTTCTTTATGGTAAACCAATATATAGTTTTTACTGAGAGCACCATGTGGCAGTAAGGTGGGTGACAATTCTCTATTCTTTGAATTTTTAACCTTTACTTATATTTCATTTTGAATATGTGATGTTTAAGAGATGCTGGCACCTTTCATTATTGCCGGCTACTCCCTGTTTCACATAGAAATTCAAATAATGAAGACCACATACATGAAGCCCCCCTTCCTTCATAAAATCACATTCAAACTTCTTCTACTAATATAAGTAAGTCAAATAATCAGTCTTAACTGCACGTCAAATAAAAAAAAAAAGATAAGAGAAGAACACACAAACACGAAGTTGTGTCACATCACTAAAGTCAAGGCACAATTTAATGCGCGGAATAAGATCACACGAAGGCGCATGAAGCCAGGCACGGAATGGAACAAGGTACGGCCAAGGTGAACACATACAGCGAGCTTACCATAGATAAATACTGTACTCACTATTTTCTGCGAATATCGCTCGCTTCGAGAAATCTCCTTAGAGCCATTAACGCTCGCCTTTGAAATGATCATGTTTGCCACGGACCCCATAGGGGATCTACTTGAGGCTGAAGGGCCTACGTTCCAATGTTAATAAATCACGTACTTAACGTTGCCTTTGTGTGTCGTACCGTGGACATTTTTGCAGAAGATGTACATCCTCATCCACGTGGTCACAAGTTCATAGCGGGCTATCAGCTCGTGAAATTTTATGACGCTGCATCCAATGGCACTGCTTCCTATATGCTCTTTACTGTGTTGTCCTTACGGCATTTTGAAGTAGCAGGGTTACCTGCAGACAGAGCAGCCTGCAGGGAATGTGGATAGCAGCAGGCACCTGCCCATTAAAATTTATTTGCGGCGTTATCAGGTTTTGCGTGGCTGATCCACGGCATACAGACTTTAAGCTTGCGTCAGACCCGTCGGCAAAAAAACAGCGTAACTCGCAGAACGATGAATTTTCGCGTAGATAAAACACCAGTCCACTTGTGCAACACACTTCTCATTACCCACCCAGTTCCCATATGCATCTTGCCACAGAACGACAACTTCCTTTCCACTCATTTACTTTTTACCAAAGCAATTAGGCAAGGCTGTTTTATTCTTCAATTTATTTCTGGCACTCCAGCGTCAGCCATGCACGGCAAGAGGAGCAGATTGCGCCTATTCCGCACAAAAGAACCCCTTTGTCGGCTAAAAGAGTTCTTTCCCAGTAACACCATCTAAGAGCAGCGCCCGTGATGAGCGGCGGCCAGCGGCGGTCATTCAGAGAACGCAGGCTTGACTTCCATGAACATCCACGAGTGTACGCGACGTAAGCGCGCCGCGCGCGCGCTGGCGCACTGTTTCCAGTGCGACCTGCAAGCAATGTTTGGGTGAACCCACAAGCTGGCGCCGCTGCGACGCCCCGTCGCGACAGCTCGGTTTAGACTTTTGATCGTTTAATCACCCGCCTTCAACACCCGCGCGTGTTCGCGCCGCTTACTTCCAGGAGTTTTAACGGGGCCCGCGCCGAGTGTATCAGGTAGACGGGCATGCCCTCTGGCCTTTTCCTCGGGAGAGGGCCGGTATATTGCAGGCGAGATGCATGCTCGTCCGGGCCGTCCCTTGTCTTTCATTAACTGTCTCCCTCTCCCGCCAAACTTTTTTCCGGTTCTTGCCACAGCCATTGGAGTTGTTAGGCTAGAGGAAGGCGATTTCCCTGTCAAAGCCTATGCGTTCGCTATTTCAGACTGTCTCGCCGTTTCTTCTTTCGAAAAGACAAATCTGTCACGGCTCCATTTAGAGAGTGAGGTTCTTTAATGAATGCTGGAAGAGAGGTTTGCCTGCTGGAACGCCTAGCATGCTACTTCGGGTGATTGCGATGATAAATGAAATTATACACTAGAACACACGCCACTTAACACACAAGTAACACATACATACAATACAATACAATACAATACAATACAATACAATACAATACAATGTTAAAGCATCTCGTTGAAACCAGTCTCTTTCAGAAAAGTTAGGAGCTGGGACATGTGCGTCCCGCGCTTCATTTATGTGTTCACTTGCAGCGATAACGCGCGCGCATGCGCGTCACTGTAAATCAGTGGAAAGTATAGCCGACCGGCTCCAATACTGATTAACCTTTCCCTGCCATTCGTTTCAAGAACAGTCCGCTTCCTTGCTACGGATATATGCCGCAACTCTATTCACATCAAAAGTGTCTCTCGACAACCTACAACGGAGGCGAGGGCCTCGTGCCAAAGACCCAATAGCCCAAAACATCATCTCTCTATAGAATACGCCCGGGGCTCGGAGCCGTTTGAATAAAATATATTTCTGCTCCTTCTCCGCATCCCCCAACTCACCTCTGTGTTTTCCACACCCTTTGCTTCATCGCAGGGCTTTGAAGTTCCGACGCCAACTATACGGCGAGCGCCTTCCGCGCACTGGGCCCTTCCTCCCCCCACGCCTCCTTTGCATCACCCGCAGCGGCGCGGGATGGGTTGCGCCCGCTCAGCGGAAAACATCGAAAGCCCCGTTCGGAGGCGCGCGCGCGTCACTTGGTCGCCGGCGACTCTTGGGCGCCTCTTGATGTCAACGACTCCCGTGCTTTGTGCGCCCAAACAGCGGCGTGCCATGCTCGGGAGTGCGCCAGAGGTGCGGCCGAACATTTTTAGGGCGTCCCGCATGTGCTGCACCGGGATCCTGTGCCTGGGCTTGGCCCCCTTTCATCTAGCCTCGCTTTTGTTTTTATCGTTTCTACGCCTATGGGAGTCATTCGAATTACGTGTATAACGCGTGCATACAAATGTACTCGAGTCAGTGCCCCAATATTGACGAATGTCTCTGCGAGCCGACATGTTCACCCCGTGTTCAAAGCAAACCGACTAGTGTCACACGAAGCCTGTTTATTTCAATATTTTGCTACTTCTTTGATATTTTTTCTTCGGAGCTCGAGGGGGTGTGCGATTTTACGGAGTAAACGCTAGTGATATACTATTATTTTTTACCCATTTGTAAATGTAGGCAAACGCCCAACGGCCCTTTCCCTCGCCCTTCTGAAATCGTTTAGCAAAACGCCTTATCATTTTTAATAGAGCTCTGGTAGAAAATTTTTTTTTTGTTTCCCATAGTTCGTTCTTGTCTGGGGAGTTTGTAGCTGTAGAGTGTTTGAAAGAGTATACATGACAGAGTGCTTGTGATCGCTATGATTGTACAGCTTGTTTTCATATATGTATTGCATTTCCCTTAGATAGTAGATTTGATACGCACGTAACATAGAAAATGTCGCGAACAGTGACATTTAATATACACTTAAGGCATAAAACTGAAGGTCACGTTAACTTTAAATGCTTGCCGTGTGCGTCTAAAATGAAAATTAAGCATTTATTGCTTTTGTCTCTGATAATTACTTTTGAGCGAGTTTAGCAAAACATCGTGTGTTGTGGAGGGGCATCTTCTTACTGTGTTCTCTCTATTTGTGCTATCTTTGGTATCTTATTTTATCATTGCGTTGTCTTTGTTTGTATGCCCTAAATATATTATGCGAGTTGTATGTACCTGTATATATATAGAGGGTGTTTCAGTTAACTTGGCCCAAAGTTTAAAATATGCAAATGCTACGTAGCTGGACAGAACCAAGGTAATATTGTTTGCTGTCGCTTGGAAATACTCAGGCCATTTTTTGCATTCCGCCTAATATGATAATTAGTCATAATTAATTAATCAACTTCACAAATATTATAATTAGATTAAAAGTGTCAATGAGAAAATTGTAGAAAATTGCGCGAATACACGCAAAATTGCCGCGCGACTGGCCGCTCGAGGCACTTCGCCTGTATTCGCGGGCATCTTTCACCCTCGGAAAAATGATTTTATGTAGCACGTATTGAGCAACAGAAAGCTGTATCGGGAGTTTCTCAAGCCGCTCTACAACTTTCTCATTGACATTTTTCATGTAATTATAATATTTGTGAGATTAATTATTTATGACAAATTATCTAATTAGGCGTGAATGCAAAAAAAAAAGAAAAAACACGTGGGCAGCTTGCACTTGTGGTGCAAGGCTGGAGTAGACAGCGGAGCTGGTGATCGACCTAGCTAGCGTCTTCCCGGTTTTAATAGGCTTGGCTAAGTTTTGCTAGGAAATGCTAAGTGCTCCTAGGCACGGTATTCCGAATCGGCTCGCTGCCGACGCTCAGATTCTCGCTTGGCCGTGCGACGCGCTTCAAGATGAGCGGCTTCTTCTTCGGGTGTCCGGATCTTCTTTGGTCGTCCCATGTCAAGGCTACATGTATACTCGCCACAAAGTCAACTAGAGTTCTGCCGCCGTCGCGGTGGCTCAACCTTTATCTCCCCGGTGACGTCACGGCCAAGCTGCGCCTCCACACTTGCCGGGGCGTGGCTGATCGAAACTTGCATACCCGCCGCCAGAGGCGCCTGCTGCAGTCACGGACACCGCGCGTTCTGCGCGAACGCGGGGAAACGCGGACGGCATCGGCAGCAGCTCTGCGCGTTGCCTCGTTGATGCTGCTACAATTTCTTTCTCTCTCTCTCTCTCTCTCATTTTCTCTTTCCCTCTCCCGAGCATATATAGCGCGCGTCACGCGCATGCTCTCCTTCCCTCTCCTTAACGTCCCATGTCAAGGCAACATGTGCACGGCATGGAGAGGAGGTGAAGCACATGCCGCTCCGCGAGGTGGTTGCTAGGCAACGCGTGGTGACGTCATCGTTCAGCAAAGTTTTTTTGTGCACGCTCCACGGACTGACGGTCGGCTTAAACAGCTCCGCTGTTAAAAATAGTCTGAGTATCTCCAAGCGACGGCAGACAACATTACCTTGGTTCCGTCCAGCTACGTAGCATCTGCATATTTTAACAGCATTCAGGAAATTATGCGTTGGTATAGCGCGGACTTCTCAATGCTTCATTGGCTAAATGACCGTTGGTAAATGTGTAGGTGGCTCAGCTGAAAGGACAAATTTCGGGAGTTACTGAGAGAGAGAGCGAGGGAGCTGTATTTGCAGAAAGGCAGAGTGGTCTGCCTGAGCTATAGCTGTCTCTGGCCTACTACTGTGCACAGCAGTAAGAGGACACAGAAGAAAAAAGAAGTGATCGTGATGAATATAACAAAATGAGTACACGTATATTACATGCCCACCACGTTCCGGCATCTCTAAAGCCATGCGTCTAGCCCACTGGCTTGTAAAAAGGCTAGAGCTAAAATCACACTTCATTCGACGAGTACAGCGTATACAAGCCAAATAATAAATGGCTTGCGTATTATTTAAGCGACTTCGTGAGACGTCTATAAAGGACACGCTTACACTGTGTACTGAATGGTTTGCTTGCCGTTAGTACACTGCGTTGCTCCAGGATTTACAAAAAAGCGCATGTGCCTCTTCGTCTCGAAAATTTGGATTTCGAAGAGGACCACCACAGCGTGCTGCTGTATTCAGGACACTGGGATGAAAAGTGGACAACGTACAGCAGAATACTTGTACATAGGCAATGAATAAAGTATAGAGAGACCACGTGTCAAGCGCATCATCTCAGCGTAAATGAACTAGCACTAAGCTCATTTGCTGCGAAGTACAAGCTACCTTAACTGTTCAATTTTGATTGCTTAATTTTTAATTTTATTGCATGCCCTTTTCTTTTTTCTTTTTGGTTTTTTCTGGGGGGGGGGGGGGGAGGGGCAAGTGCGATAAACAGCCTCGAGGAAGCTGCGAAAAAGCAGGCAGTTGAGTGCTTAGTGTTCTGGTGTTTTGTAAACATGCGAAGCAGGAAGTAATGCGGCACCGCTGCTTCACCGCCACCGTTTGTGTGCGTATCATTGCGCACGCAAGGCCGCCACAAACAAGAGTAGCGTCCACCATCGACAAACGCTTGGTCAAGGCACGCGCCTTCCGGCGCAATCGCTTATCGAAAGCCACGTATGCCAGGAATGTCCAGCGTGCAACCCGAAAAAAAGAAAAACCCTGCCGTGCAACCCTCTTTGCCCTTGTCCGCGCTGCAAGAAGGCGAAGCCCTCGGGCAAGGAGAGGGAAGGAGGAGGCTAATTTAAATATCTTCGTGGGGCGATCCAAATGTGGAGCATGTATGCGAGAGATAGCAGAGAGGTGTCCAAGACGCGCAGATGTCAGCCGCGAGCGCCCAGCCGTTGTAAAGATAGCGGGAGGAGGCCTCTTCTAATCCGTGCATGCCTTAACCGTACACGCATACCAGCGGCCGCCATTATTGCTCGGCGATGCAACGGACGCGGCGTCCGTGTTGGCGATGTGTGGCATGCTCGCCGCGCAACTCGCGAACACCCACGCGTGGCTCTTTCTGGCTACGGCAAAGCGAAACGCTGGTATTTATGGCGACCATAGCGGCTTCCTTCAATAAAAACGGCCCGAGGCCTCCGAGCGCGGCGAGTCCTTTTGTCTTTCTTCTATTCGCGGGTCGCCCTATTGGAATGCGCGGCTGTTGTCTTCTTGAGAGACGCGCTGTTCAGGCGGTGGCTCTTGTCCTTTCCTTTTTTGCTTTCGAGACGCTACACTTTCGCATTCTTCAGGCGTGAGTTTGTCCTCCTGTTCATTTTTTTTTCTCTATTATTGAGTCATACATGGACTCCGCCGCCAGTAGAATTAGCGTGGGACGCAGAACAGCGGGTTCCTCTCGCGCGAGTGGCTTGCTGCTAGTTTCCCTCTGCTCGTGGAGCAACCTCAACGATATAATTCTGCGGTATTGAATTTGGTCATGAATCGGTGTCACTGTGAACAGGAGGGTTATTTGGCTGATTTGCCCTCTAAAGCTCTTTAATATGGGCATCTCGTTTCCTTTCCTCAGATCTCATTTAATTTTCTTGCACAAGTTGATTTTAGCGTCACGATTATCTGTAATGATTATCTGTAACACCCCATACCCGGTATTACATTGTTTGTGAGTTAGTCACCTGCAAAAGGAAATGCGCCTACCCCCCCCCCCCCCTCCCCTCCCCGCCCGTAAACAAAACACACTTAGCCAGAGCTGCCATGCAATAGAAACGAATGTACCCCACTTTTTTTTTTTTTTGGTTTTCATTTAGGAGGGGTTGTGCGGGGTGGAACTTCCCTAAAACGGAAAAATAAAAAGACAGCAGTTTTCAGCGGGCTGTTTTGCAGCATATTATGCAGGCAGAGTGAACTGTAAGGAAGGTAATAATAAACAGTCTAGCAAATATAATTCCCGACACAACCATACAGTTGCTTTGTAATGCGTAATTAAAAAGATGCATAATTAATTAAAGAGTTGAGACGCTTAAGCTTCGCCTTTAAGAGAACCACGAGATAGCATCTAAAGGTCCCTGACTGCTTCTCACGCTTCCCTGCAACTGCAGCTTATCTAACCGTAATGTTTACCGGGAAACGCTTGTGGAGAACGCTATGCAGAAAGGCGAGCATTCCGGGTTCTTTTTATTTTCTTTTTTTCTTTTTCTTTCGCGCGGTTGCGCAGCCGGCGGCGTCGCTGTCGCGGTGATGATGATGATTTATTGGCATCCCCTTTGAAACGGGGTGGCGACAAATAGTCACCTAGCCTGCTTGATTTAATCAGGTATACTACACATGTTCTTTATCTCGCATTTTTGTATACCTTTTTCAAAAATTTAGCTTGTACCGCTGCCTATGATTTTAAGAGATCAGGTCGTATCCATCTTTTCCCTGCTTTTTTTCCACCAGTACTCTAATCGTCTCTTGCTGATCTCTACGGCTGATCTGTTTATGTTTCCTTCCACTTTAAACCCAAGCGCATCTGGGAGTTGCACGTTACCTACGGTTCTCGCTGGGTGGATCCCGTCGCATTCCATTAGGATGTGCTGAGTGGTCTCTGGATCTTTACTGCAGCATACACATGTCTCATCTAGTTCCGAATATTTGTTCCGATATGTTTTCGTCCTTAGGCAACCGGCTCGAGCCTCAAATAGCAAGGCACTGCCCTTTGTGTTATCGTACAGATTTTCCCTTCTAATTTCTTTCTTCTCATTCTTGTAAATCTCTATTGTCCTTTTCGTTTCCATTCTTTGCATCCAATTCACGGTCTCTATTTCTCTCACTTTCTTTCTGATGACCCCTGGTTGTCTATTTACAGTTTCGATTATCCTGTACTTGGTTGCCAACTTCCTTGACCTCTTCCTCCATTCTGTGTCCACGCTTTTCATGTAGAGATACTTGTGCACTTTAGCCGCCCATTTATTTTCATCCATGTTCCTGAGCCTTTCTTCAAAACTAATTTTGCTTTGTGCTTCTCTGACTTCAAAAGAGGCCCAACCCATGTCTCCATGCACTGCTTCATTTGTCGTATTACCGTGTGCTCCCAAAGCCAACCGGCCTACTGATCTTTGGTTAACTTCTAAACCCGCCAATATATCCGATTTTAAGCATATAATGGCATTTGCGAATGTTAGCGCTGGCACCATTACTCCTTTCCAGATTCCACGCACCACCTCATACTTATTGTGGCCCCACAGTGCTCTGTGTTTCATTAATGCTGCATTCCGCTTCCCCTTTATTTTCAGATTATCTTGGTGGTTGCTTGAGTAATTCTTTCCTTCGTTTATGTGTACGCCGAGGTACTTATATTGCTTCACTATGGGTATTACTTGCTGTTGAATTGACACCACGAAGTTACTCGTGTGTTCATTAAAAATCATCGGATTTTTCGCGGATGCGTGGAGGCGAGCGCCATCTGGTAGTGTTCAAGAAACGAAGCCTCGCTCGGTGATTGGTAGAAACTCGGCGCGCGCCGTGCGCTGCGCTGCGTTTGGTAGAGAGTTTTCGCCATGGGAAGTTGAGCCAGTTATTTGCATACTATGCATGCCTCTAAAATGTAACACTTTTTTTAACAAGACTATTGTAGAGCTCAGGCAAGCAAGTAACTTCTCACATTAAACGCTTCGAGAGGCTGGACAGTTTACAACATATTGATATATATTTTGGGGCGAAGTTAGAAACTCACGAAATTTATTAATAATATTTATGTAATATTACGATATTTGTAGATGAGGAAGTGACAACCTAAATCGAAATTCTGCTCAAATAGAAAAACCGGGAAGGGGCCAGGCCATATACTCGCCTTTAATTTCTATTACAGTGAGCCCCCTTCATCAATAGACAAGAGTACTTTCGCTAAAGTTTTGTGCCTTCAATTCTTGTGCTTTGCGAAAATGCAAAACGTTTACACCACCGAACGTTCTTCGAGCCACCGAACAACAGGAGTGGGCTCCAGGGAGCCGTGACAAGACGTTAGCTTTGGAGTGATTATATATACGTATATAAAATATAAAAGGAAAATGAAAAAAAAAAACCCACCTATGTCGCTTCCAAATGAAAGCCTGGAAATATCGGGGGCGGAAGTGGTGAAACAACGTCGTTAGCAGCTCATTATCGGATCTGCAATCGCCGGAAAGTGCGCGCACAACGACGAGGGCGCCGTGAGAAACGGGCGGCAGTCTTTTGCCGCTCCTTTTCAAGTGCGCGACCTGAGGTCACGCGGTCTTCGCGGAAAGTCCTCGACCGGAGGCCGCGATTTCGCAGCTGTGTATATACTTAGAGGCTGTGCACAGTCTCTTCGGCAACAACCTGTACGCGTGACATCATTCATTCATTCATTCATTCATTCATTCATTCATTCATTCATTCATTCATTCATTCATTCATTCATTCAGTCATTCATTCATTCTGACAAAACCCTGAATCTTTCAGTGTTAACCGTTACGCGGCAAGATCATGTAGCTGCAGACTTTACCAGCGAATGATCCCTGCGAAGCATCTTGCGCGCTCAAGAAGAGCCGGTAAGTGTGAAAGCACATTCGCAAATAAAATGGGGAATTCCTGGACAAGTATTCCGTTACTTCGCACGAATTATTTTTACGATGATCGACTAGTCAAGTTGAGTAGTTACTAGACAGTAGTTAGAGGGTTATTGAACTCTGTTTCGTGGCTGTCTTATGCAGGGTCTCCCAGCTAACTTTAACCAAGCTGCTGAAAAAAAAATAATAAGGAACATGGTGCAAGATACAATTGTAAGACCTATAGTGTTACAATTGTCTTAACTTCATGTCTTGCGCCGGATAGTTCACTTTTTTTTTCCGTTGAACACCTTGGCTAAAGTTAGCTGGCACACCCTGCATACGGGGTGATAACTTTTAACGTTTACAGAATTTTTAAGAATTGCCTGTAGCAGATAGCATAATTCTTGTCCTAGAGCGGGATTATTCGAAGGGGCGAACATTACTATAAAGAAAAATCGAAACACTTAATCAACGAATTAACAAAAAATTGACTCATTAACTTCCTAATTACTTCATGGCACATATTGCAATTTAGGTAATGTAGCCGGTGAGGTTGCAAGATGTATCACTTGAAATGAATCTCTAGGATGGCACCAGTTCTGAGATATTATTTCCCAAAATGTGGAACGAAATACATAGGTATTCCAGTTACTTTTGCCCTTCAGTGCATAAAAGAGCATAAGCTTAAAAAGTAAGTGGCACAACAGGGCATTTTTACGGCGTGTTTGATGTCGCATATCTCCAAACTACCTGCAAATATCTCCAAAACATTGCGAGAAACTTTAAAATGTTCACCCCGTATATCAGCATAATTCTTAGTCATTACTTATTTATTTGTATGCTAGTTTGTTGGTTTGTTTGTTCTTTGTATACATAAAAATGGGACAGCCGGTGTATCTTCTATCTCAATCAAAACAACAGATTAGAATGCACGCTGGACTATTAAGAATGTGCGTGAGCACGTGCTCGATATCAGCAGGGCAATGACAGCAGACGCTCAAAATATTAAGTCAATTAATAGCCAAATATACTCCATCTTTCAAGAAACATTGTTTGCGTGTTATTCTGCTGCAAGAAACATCGCTGTTGCCGCAGACAGAGAGAGGAAACACTTTACAGGCAGGAAAGGTGGGTATAGGGTGTCGAGGCACTCAGTCAAGAGCGTCGCTTCCAACGTTCTCTCGCGCGGCGCCAAAGACCAAGACCAGAAGGTGCCTTTGATCTTCGCACGAATTAAGGGTCTGTGTTCAGCCACTCGGCAGGGGGTTTACAGCTGAGAGATGCGGAGGGGCGCCGGCAGCTGAGCTAGAATTTGGAGCAGAAACCCTTTGCGCAGTAATTTCTAGTTGGACAAGTAAGGACGCCCTACTTTTGAGCTGCCTGTTCGCTTTTATGCACAATGTTTCTTCGTTCTCTTTTTCATCAGCGTTACGACCATGGCTCTTCATAAGCACAAGAGACTTGTGTAGACGGCTTTGGTGCTCACTAAACGAGTCTGCTTCGGTGGCTGCGCGCGCAGCATGCAGATGTTCGCGATGTCGGGGTGAGTGCAGGCACAGTGGCAGGAGTCACGGCAACAGGCACAGCCATTCGAATCTGGCGCCACGAGGGACACGACGTCGGCGGTCGCTTCTCAGGTTGCGAGAGCAGCGGCGGCGGCGGCGGCGGCGTCGCGCCGCCCGGCGCGAGTCGTGACTCGCGTCGGCGCCCTGCATGATTCAGGCGGAAGTGGGCGTGCTCCCGCAATTTGGCGGTGCTTTATTTTCCTGGCGCGTCGTAGTCGTCTTCGCCCAAGCGATGCCGCGGCTTCGCCGCCGGCATCACACAGTGGCGGCGGAGAGGTTTCGAGCGCGACGCGCGAAATTGACGCGCTTGGGCCGCACGTGTCCCAGCGTGTCTGGGTGCTAGGTTTCTGTAAATCCGCGCAGCGTGGCCGAGGCTGTTCCACAGTCGTTGTTCTGAAGAGAGCGGTGACGAGTTCTGGCACTTGGCGCTATTCTGCTCACTCAGTGACAGATCGTCACCGCGCGTTGCACCATACAAAACGAGGCATGCTACTGTGCAGAATTCCTGTTTGGTTGTTTTTGCGCGAACATAAACTTTGGTTCGCAGGCGTTGTTGTATATTTTCATCATAAAAACGTTACATCTACATCTACAAGTCGAAGTCCGCACAGATTTACTTCATACCTCGGCACCACACAAGCTCGGCCGCACTATAATGGCAACTTGAATGTCAAGCACTGCTTACGCAGATCAAGTTAATGGCCTAGCAGTGCCGGCAATAAGCTCGACTCATTTCGATGGCGCGCGAGGTTTTACTGTGCTTGTCACACTACTATGAATCACAATCGCACGATACCGAGGTCGGTGACTTAAGTTTCTTGAAGCAGTACACTAAAAAGTAGCAATATACTATACAGTAGCGCCAACGAATAACAATATCAGCTATATACTGTGTCTATACTATATAGCAAGGAGCGAGCGTGCTGAGTGTCATCCGTCTCCTGATTTGCTGACGTGGGGTGCCCGTCAGCCAGTCGTACTGCACAGATTTAGCAGCTTTATTCAGACAACCTAAGTCGCTTGCCGCCGGTGCGTTAGTGAAAGGCGACACGAAGCGGCACGGTTTGCGACTGCTCGTTCGGCCTTCCAGCTACATGCTGTGACACGCATTGGGAAAGGAGGCCCTGTAATAACGGGCCGTTGCCTCAGCTCAAGGACGGTTTATTGCTCTGTTACCTAAAGGTCGTCGAAAGCGACCGCCGCCACCTCTCTCTTCTCGTGCCTCATTTCCCCTGCTCAGACCCTTATTTCACGCCTTCCTTGCTTTTTCCGCGACTACGAGATAGCTGGTGCAATACCTTAGTTGAACCTTGACAGTGTTACGTTTGACGTCTTAAGGTTGGATAACTTGTTACATGCGTTAACCAAGGAAGTTCGTCGCTTGTTCATTTGGTTATTGTGTTTTATTTATTTTCCCTTAGCACTCTTGGCCTTTCCGAGACGGAGAAGAGTAGTGGAAGAATTACTATCCTGCTTCATAACGCGGACGTCTCGAGCAGTCTTTTTTATTAATTAATTTATTGTTACTCATTCGTTCATTCATTAATTTTAGAGTAACGATTCCGGTTACCCATGGTCAGTTGATGGATCCATCTCAATCGGTGCCATCAAATTGCGCAGTCGAGCCGCCTCGGTAGCGCAGCGACTATTGGCGTTGCGCTGCTGAGCTCGACGTCACCGGTTCAATCCCGGCCGCGGCAGTCGCATTTCGCTGGGGGTTAAATGTGAGAACGCTCGCGTACCTAATTTAGGTGCACGTTAAATAACTCCAGGCGGTCAAAATTAACCCGGAGTCCCCCACTGTGGCGTGCCTCATAGTCATATGCCGATTTTGCCGCGTGAAACCTTCGAATTTAATGTAATGTTAAATTACGCGATCGTTCACAGAAAAGATTGAAAGGGGCGTACCATTTGTGTACGTGACCATTGTAAACATCAGCGATCCTAAGAATAGTAACTGGCTGCTTACAGCGCGGGTAATGGTTTTCGCAACGTCTCATTTGCGTTCAACCGTGTTGCGACATCAATGTGGTGCGAGCGAGCAAGTAGGCGGAGAAAACACAAGCAAGGTAGTAGCAGTAACAACTTTATTTATCCTTTTTAAAAGGAAACGGGCAGCGGAGTAGAGGTGGGGAGGGGTATACTCGAGGTAGACCTCCGCAAGGTAAAGTTCCGTGACCGGTGGTCGTCTGGAACACGGTAATAGTCAGTGCCTGTTAGTAAACAGCTGAAGCGAATAAGGAAGACGTGTTTCCGTTTCGCAACAGCCAGGCAGCCGACGTTTGGAACTCTGCCACGGAGGCGGGCCTACGCCACGATCTCGCCGCTTGTTTGATGAAAGACGATGCCGCTCTTTTCGGAGTTTCTCTGCGATATATTTGCTGCAATTTATTCGTATAGCCTTCACTACTCGGAACGAAGTGGCGTTGCACCACAAAATGGCACCTTGAGTATTTACGCTCACTTTTACGCTGCCAGTGGTGGCCGATCACTGATAAATACGAGTGTGCTGTGATAACGATCGCATCTGTGAGCTTTTAGTAAGCTATTAAATATGAAGCGAAAATTAAAAAAAAGAATAAAGAAATAAAATTAAAGGCATAAGAAGTATTCGCGAAAAATTAAGTTATGCAGTTACAAGAACTATGAATTGGGCTAGTTGGTGCCCATTAATTTTTCTTGCGGTAAGTACTGTAGGACGCAACAGGGACGAAACGAACATTGGACATGAAGCGGACACGAAGTGACACAGGGGAGCGCAAACCGCCTGTTGCGTCCTACAGTACTTAGCGCAAGAAAAATTAATGCAAGTTATACAGGCTAAGGGAGAAAAAGAAAGTGCCAGTAACAGCTAATAGCTCGCGTCGAAAGAAAAAAAAAATACCACGCAGAAATATTAACTCCACCACTCTTGGCAAGTACAAAATATTGGAGAAAGGAAGATGTGTTTAGCAGTCTAATTCTTGGGTATTACGTGCCAAAACCACTATCAAGTTAGGAGGCACGAACGTAGAGGGGGACTCCGGATTAATTTCTACCACTTGGGCTTCTTTAACGTGCACCTGATGCATGATACACGGGCGTTTTTTGCATTTCGCCCCCATCACAATGTGACCACCATGGTCGGGATTTGATCCCGCGCCAAACCCACTATACGCTCTGCAATGTCGCAGGCTTCACGAGGAGAATCAGTAGGACGCCTTGCAACCTTTATGAGTTTGTTTGCGAGAAACCCTGCAGGCAACTAATTGCTGAAGTCTCTCGTTCTCAGGGAGCGAATGCTTGATGTGGATCAAGTGAAATGTTCCGGTTCTGGTACGAGCTTGTATTGAGCTCGTCAATTCCAGTCAGTCATATGTATATTCGTTGCTTGAAACTTGCAGGGGCATAAAAACGTTTTCACTGTTAATGTCATGACACGATAATGTCTACCCGTGCTCACTTGGATAAGTTGGTACTGTTGGGAGTGGCGTATATGTCACGGAACTGTCAGCCACGTACTTGGATGACCTAACGGTAAAAAATGTCGAGCTTTGAGGCCAAAATGAGCGCGACGAGATGCTGTGTCAACGCAACAATTGCGTCACGGGCTGGTCAGTGCGTTGTGTTGAAGCACTAAGTAACGAAGACAAGGCATGTGACACGATGTACGAGCTCCACAAAACGAAGCGAACCCAACTGCCAGGTTTTCGTTCCACTTGAGCGTAGACTATACGGCTCGTGTCAACTAATCAGTAAGGAGAGCCGGCTGTGTGTTTCACAGCACGGATGACGTTACGCCCATAGTTTGCTACTAGTCAGTCTGTGACGTTTCCATTCAGCCTTCGGCGTCACGCAGAGGTGCGATCAGAGGTGGGTCGAGGAGGCCTTCTCCTAGTTTTCTGTTAACTTAATCCATAACTTTTGCTGCCATGCGCAGACTTAGTGAGGTGTATTATAACTGCCAGTCGCGGCAGGCAAGAGAGAAACGATCGACGTCAGTGGGAAATAATTTCTTACAATCTATTCACATTTTATCTGAAGTGTAATGTATATTTCCTTCTTGGTGCTTGCCACAATACCAGATGAAGTCTGGAAGAGATTCCCGCTTAATGATTCAAGCTTTATTTTTGTGTGGGTCACATCGGAGAATAAGCATTTAATTATGAAGGGCTTGTACCGCCAACTTATAAGAGCTAAAAGAACTCACAGCAGTGTGTATACGTCAGATAACCCGGTTCTGAAGTGGTATACTAGACCAGACCAGACAGACAGGCAGATATGCTGTATTTCATGAAGGCTGGAGTTATGCTTACCTAGCTGACGGCCTGGCATGCTGCTCCAGCTGTTTGGTGAAAGATATGATGTACACAGTGATCAGACGAGCGCACAAACGGCACATACAACCACAGACACGTCCACGCTCAGACTGTTCATGAAGTCTCATTAAGGCTCTTAGTTCCCAAAAACGTTAGAAGCGCTGTGGTTGCATGTAGTGGGCAAGCAGTGTGTCGCCACCGCCCAAGAATCTCAAGAATGTTCCGCAATTTTAAGATATAGGTCGCGGTACCGAAGTCGCAGTACTATTATATATATAGTCGTGGTACCGAAGAGAAAAGGATGTATGACCTCAGAGTTTGTTTATATGAGGAAAATGATGGTTAAGTCCTAATCTCATAAGGTAAAGTTTTCTGTAGCTTAATACATGAAAAACCAGTTTTTAAGCGCCGCAGCTGACTCAAAATTTTGGCAGAAGTATATAGTTGGGAATACATAGAAGACGTATCGCAATACATACAATATCTCCTTTACCTGCAGCAGCTGTGACTGGCGTGCCGACACCATTGTCTCGTTTTTGTGTGTTTGTGTGTATCAAACCGGCTTCAAATATTTTCCGGTCTCTGTTTTAGGTATTTTTGCACCATCTTGTACCTGTTGAAATCTGGCTGACACTGGCTTTCCTACAATGGACTGCGTGATTGCTGCCTTTCGAAATCCCGGTTCCCTCAGACAGGTTCCCTCAGACGGTCGACCTTTCTGGCCCACGTAACACATGGCACAGGAGGCAAAAATTAGGGACTGTCATTCGAACTCAAGGCATTGAAATGAAATACAACAAAGCAGAAACATCATCACAATTTCGATAAGAGAAGCATTGCGGTGATTCCGCACGTGCCTAGCGTGTCGCATGATCTAAACAGCATAGTTTCTAAGGCAGGAGTCACGCTATTCTTCAGTGCCCTTAACACGCTAGCAGAACCTATGTAGAAATGTTAATGAAGAAAATATAATAACCAGAACATGCGAGAAAAACCGCGCTAAAGGTATATCGAATGCCATAGTAAAATTGTGTACTTGATTCCGCTCTCCTGCGGCCGGTGTTCTGCCGCAGGCGTCACGTGTACGTGAACTTTTTTGGTGAAGGCAACTGCTCAATAAACCCAAACATGCTGCCCGAAGGCATCAGTGCTGGCGGATTCGAGACCCTCGCTATGTAAAGGATGTTCCACATCCGTCGCCAAGATTTGTGAGTGGTGGCGTTGGCTAACACTCCCAGGGTTCGTTCTATGTAGATAAACATAAATACCCCAGAAAGTGGATGGGAAGACGGCGCCGCGGTAGCTCAATTAATTGGTGAAAGCATCGCACACGTAGTGCAAAGACGTAGATTCGCATTCCACATGCGGCCAGTTGTCCTTTCATCCACTTTGATTTCCATTAATTTATCGTTTCTTTATTCCAATTAATAAGTACACATAATTTCCCCTATACTGTCCTTGGTGTGTTTGTTCATTGTATTTTCGCTTTAGCCCTTTTCCCAGCGCCGATTAGGCCATCCTGTACTTACACTGGCTAACCTCTCTTTCTGTGTCTCTCTCTTGTGCGTTGGCTTCTTATGATATGACTAATAAAAACCGGGCCTCTCGGTTTCATTTCTTCTCGTTCAGATAGCGAGGTAAGAAGAAGAGATTAAGAAACAAGGTCAGTACTGACAAAAATGTTCCTATGTTAGAACTGTTTGTAAAGCCAGAGCCGGTCGATCATGATGTCGGACATATTACTAACCAAGACGTCTGGCGAACGACAACCTGCGTGAATTCGGGCCGAGCATTCATTAAGAATAAATATCACGTGCGATGGCAGTGCGAATTTTGGCTCCTGGGCATTCAACAAGGAAGGCGAACTTTGGCGCGTGAAAGAGGTGCATCCCGAGGGCCAAAGGACACGCCGACGTATCTCCCGTCCGCTCCGTAAATAATTCATCTCATATTCGTGCGGTCTCCAATCGGTGGACCTACGCTCCGTCGCTGCGGTCGCACACACCGACACTGTCGCCCATGTGCCGAACCCCGACTTCCAGGAAGCCGTCGGGCGAGGCCGTTAAACCCGGCTCCTCCGCGGCGTTGCGCCGGCGACGCGACCCTTGTTACAGGAGAAGCAAAAAACTGGCGGCGCGCATGAGTCAGCGCGGAAGAATGCCGCACCACGTAATGCAAAATGGAGAAGGAGGTTTGGGTGAGGGGAGCGTTTGTGCTGGGTATCTCGCCTGGTCTATAAACTCTTACGCACGCGTGCGTGAGTGGTACGTGCAGCAGGAACACGTACTCACTCAGCTATGCGTACACTTTACGCACGAGCCCTTCTTGTTTCTTTCTACCTCCGTATATCGCTTTTGTTTTGTTTTCGTCGCGCGCTCGGAGGATCAGGTTGAAAGGAAGATTGGTGGTGGTGGCCTGCTCGGCGAAGTAGCATCGCGAAGGAAGCGCACCGCGCTGTCATCCAGCGTGCTGCACGTTACAAACACCGTGTGTGTACGCTACGCGGTGAAGACGTAGGCCTTAGAACTGGTTTAACGTTATACAGTTCGGGGGGCGCGCGCCGCCTTCGAAGTTCCTCTTACTCTACTTTTGCTTGTGTTGTTCTTGTACCAGAGAAAGACCGGGCGCCCGCGTTGTCAACGCGAAAAGGCAATCGTGCCGAGCCGCTTTCCCGCCCGCTGTTTTGCCCGATTACATGTGGCGCGTGCAATGCAACGAGGGTGGAGCTAATTTTAGTGCCCGAGGCTGAGAGTTTCCTATGACAGCCATGTGTGTGTGCGTGTGTCTGTGTCGTCTCCCGTTGGGCCATCACCACCGCCATCGTTTCTAAAGTCCTTGGCGGGCAGTGCTTGATTATGACGCCCGCGATCGTGTTTCGTCACCCTGGCACCTCTTAACGGAATAACGTCGCTCGTTTGAGCGGTTTGTGTTGAACGTACACATGTGTTGTTGCACAGTGTGTGTACATCGAGAGATTCGCTTTGTTGTGCGCGCTGACCATGAAGCCCCTCGAACGACATCGCCCGGAGCAACTGCGCTGACTGACTGCTCCATATTAATATCGAAAGGTAAATCTCACTCTATCTGTTCGTTCTTTGTTGATCACATGTGAATGCTAGCAACACAATGTGGTTTTGGGAAATCCTCAGGAGCAATGGCCACCGTGCATAATATTTGCATCTTTATGGGAGACAAATAGCTACAAATGGGTTGTTGTGCTGAACGGAAATTTAGACCACAAGCCTTTTTTTATTATTATTATTGTTGGGTTCTGACGATAACGTTTTTTTTTTCTTGCTTTACAGTCGTCTTTATGTATGTAAAGTGCTTTGTTTTGTGTTCTACTGATTTCACTTACTTCATCATGACTGATCGTTAAGTTGCGCACATTCACCAATATATTTTTGTATGTCAGCAAGAAAATTACTCTCCTGCTTAAAGGGCGCTCTCTAAGCTGGCGTTATTTATTTGTTTTAGACTCAAGAATACTAATACACATTAGCAAATTCTATTAGCGAAATTCCACATGCCATGACGGCTAGCTTTCACCATTGTCCAAGAGCACAATCATAAACGAGGCACTATACTTAGCAAGCGCCAACCATAATTGTAGGGACGTAATTGTTAGCTGCAAATGTGCTGATACATCATTTACTTCATTTATTTCTTTAAGCTATCCGTTGGCATACTTCCCGAAAACAGAAAATATGCTTCATTCTTATTTAACACTGCTATTGTCTACGCGGCTAATAATGTGTTTCGACTAATAATATTCGAAAGGTTGCGTTCTGTTACCACGCGAAATTGCAGTCTACGAATCGAATCTGGCAGCCTCGTGTCAATGAAATTCCGTCTGTATGACTTAGATCTCGCCATACAAAGAGCAGTGATTCGTTGTGATGGTACGATATTCTGTTTCCATAACTCACCAGCATGGTTGTGACGAGTGGCATGCGCCAGGTGAGCTATATGTAAGAGTATTAACAACAACTTAAGCAGTGCCGTAACCATGTCTGTGCATTCTCATGACGCATGCACTAGAAAGCTATTCCAAAAAGCATGTGCTTAGTGTCTGGTACAGTGAATGTTACTAGTATGCATACGTGGTGATTGAATCATTGCGTCATAGTGTCTGTGATGATGAGTGTCAATAGTTTGTTTATAAGGGGGCGCTACTTGTTCATGATACTTTGCGCACGGTAATAAATAGCGCGAAAGAGTGAAATAAATTGCGTGATAGCTCGGTGGTTAGTGGGCTTGACTCCCAAATGCACAAGTACTTCCTCGACATGGGTTCAAATCCCAGTGAGACAGTTGTGGAGAAGTCTTCTTTTCTCTTCACGATGTGGCAATGGCAGGGGTGGGGATGGCGAGGTGTCCTGACGACGACGAAAATCGTCATTGTGTCTCGTCGATGACGACAACACTCGTGGTCAGCGTAACGGAAACTAGGGATAAGCCAACCCCAATTTCGAGCACTACACTGCTGTGGCAGCAAAATTTCAAAGTAATCCTCGGAACGCCATTGTGCTCGCGCTTCCTGTCTGGGAGCGAGATACATAGACGTGGCGTTGAGCTAGTTGGTGATATTTAGAATTATACATGTTGTAGGAAGAAGGGACACCGAGAAGAACATGGACAACAACGAATTGTCATGAAAAAATAAAGCTCGTGAAAGGATGAGGCTAGATGCGCTTCAGTGAACACGCCCCGTATTTTTTAGAGCGATAGTTTAGTTTGGCTCTTACACCTACTTTACGGATGGTCTGTTTCTAGCCGTTTATGTGACCTTGAGGATGACCTTGATACGTGCCGCTATGTATATATAAATAAAAAATTACTTCTCCGATGGTTGGTTTCGAACCCGGCACCTCCAGCACTGAAGCACGGTGCGCTAAATATCAGGCCGTGTGCGCATGCCTGAAGAGGAGGAATAAAGCAGCCTTAAGAATTTCCCAAGTGCAAGCTAGCTGTTTGAGACGCTGGGCGCGTTAGCCATGTCGCGTAGCAACAATTTACTTACAAAAGGATAGCGCGCGCTTCCTCTAGCTGAGGATGGAGATACAAGTTAAGGAATGCGTTCGTCGCTGAAATTCGCTGTCCATCACGAGGCTGCCCTGTCGTATACCGATGCAAAATTTCTATCCAACACAAGTTTGGACTGGTTTACTCACCACTGTGCTCATTCAGTGCTGACGTTGAAACAAAAGATCCTTTCTTTTTGCCCTGCAGACGTTTTTCTGTATTAAGAAAAGAGATGATTACAAACTCCGCTACGTAGTTAAATTTCTCTGCGCCTGTAATTATATCTTTCGAAGCCTCCATTTTGTATCCAGCAACAGGAATTTGTGCTTGGCGGCGCGTAATCATCTTAGTGAAACCAATCGATTGTCCTGATAAAGCGATTCCTCGTAATTTTCATTTTTTTGTTGAAGTTCTTGGCTTTGTGTTGATATTTATTTTTTCTGCTCCTTTTCGCGCTCTAGAATTTTTATCTGTAATTGGCCATTTTTAATTTGCTAATTTAGCACGTCTTGTCTGTTTCCCTGAACCACCCGATTCATGGCCAATCCCCAACTGTGAGTATGCGCCACAATCTTTCAAAACAGCAACAACAAGAACAACAGCAACGAATTTTATGCGCATCACTGATCGGCGACACTTCGGGTATAGTTCGCCTTTCGCCTTCAGGCGCGCGCTGATTGGTTGTTTTAGCAAAATTGGATTATCTGATGGGCTTGTTGAGCCCGAAGTCATCCAATTTTGCTCAACCACCCAATCAGCGCGCGCCCGAAGGCGAAAGGCGAACTACCGCCGAAGTGGAACGTTTCCGAATACGTCCCCAGGATAAAACTTTCGCTTTCTTTCCGAGGTCCACCGTGGTGGCTGAGGTACGTGTTCATCACTGAACTCTGCTCAGCGTCTCTTATCGTAGCGCACGTCATTTTGCCTTGCTGACTCTTGGAAGCTTTACTATCACTTATTCCAGCGGTGCTCGGGATCTGCATTATTTCTGCCTTTTACTATTTATTTATTTATTCATTTATTTATTGTCGTTCGGGAGTAGCCGGCAGCTCGCGTCATCGACTCACTCTGTTTTGCTTCTTCTTACGGCAATCTGCCGCACTGAAATATCCATACGGAACGTGGCTTCTGGACGTGCTTATTATCAAAGCCTCCTGCATGAGCGTGTGATCACGCGTAGACATCCACAGCAGTATCTCAGAATTTCGCGGCGCACCTTGCCGGTCGCGGGCATTTCCAGCTAGCTATCGCGAGAAGCTGCTTAGCCCAGCTTCTTCTCTAATCGACGCCGGCGCTTCTTTTCCGCTCAAATTTCTTTCCACCCTCTTGCCTCCGCGCTCATTAAGTGTTGCTCGGTATTCGCTCACGTCAGCGCGTGATAGCGACTGAGGTGGCGAGGGCACGCCAGAGCGCGCCCTACCCACTCACCCCTTCGTCTCGCAAACAAACACACACGCGCCCTCGCTGTCTGTGCGCGCTTTATCAGGTGTAACGGAGCGAGAAAGAGAGAATTGTGCGGAGAGGGTGAGAAGCCAAGCTTTACAGTTATTGCGATACGGGCCCGTCATACGGCTAAGCGAAAGTGGCCGAGCCGCGTTTCGCGTGAATGACTCCCGCGCTGTGCTTACCGCGAGAGATGAGCCAGTCGGGAGGGGAGGCATCAACATTAGAAGAAAACAACGGGAAAGGATTTGTAGGTTACGCTGTACAGGTGTCGCTGCTTGTTCTCTTTTGGACTTTATTTGGTCTGTCGTTCATGCGGTCGTGCACGGCAAATTGTCGGTGCTTCGGAGCCGGGCGCAGTGGGGGCCCGCTTTGGGAAACAGGCGAGAAGAAACAGGGATGCATTAGCTCCCTAAGTTGACGCCGAAGCAAGCTTGCCGCTTTTGCCCGAGGGGTTGGCACCGGGGTGGGGCGGATTTGCCCCTCTCCCAAACGACGGTTCGCTGTCCGGCGGGAAAGCCGTGAGGCAACGAGCAGTCCATTCATTCATTCTAAGGCCGTCCATCGTGGTGGTCGGTTTGTGGTGTGGCACTCGTTCGTAACCCGGATGCACGCCAGCCGGAGTGGACGTCGACGGCGGCAAGTTTGAAAGGTGCGCCGCGGTGCTTGAGATTCGCCGTCGGTAAGTCTCGAACGTCACCCATCCATCTTGTTCTGTTGGCGGCGCAGAAGCTGTGCGTGCCCCTTTTGCTTAGGCCCGATTCGCGGGAGCACTGTTTGTCGGTTCAGTTCGCCTGGCGCGCGCGCTTGATTGAGTTGTCAGGGGGAAAACAAAATCTCTTGGGGCTTAGCGGGAAAGGACGACACGTCAACCTCAGCTTCTTGGTGATGTCAGTGCGAGATATGCACGTACCCGTTTGTCAAGACAACTCTGGGACCCCCAAAGTCGCCAGTTTGACGTGTCTGCCCAATCATTGAGCGTGCGAAAATAGCAAGATACATATATCGCCCTGTATGTATTAGTCTCGCGTGCTGAAAAAGTCTTATAGACGAGGATACAAGACGCGTGCATGCTCGTATTGCAGAGAAGACCGATTCCAATTAAATCAAAGCCTAATGATCTCGCCCCCTCTTTTCTCTCCCCATATGATATTGGTTTCATTACTGCAATTGTTGTGGATATCGGTTTGCGGATATCGGTGTGCCAGTGTTTATCGCTGTCATTGCAGACTATGTGTTTCCGCGTTAGACATAATGCCATGCTGTAGGCTGAATATGATGCTGGTCTCTTCACACGTACAGCCTTTGTTACGGACTACTCCGAGCTTTTACCAAATATATGTCATTTGGATGTGTGCTGCTGATACCGTGGCGCTCATGACGCTCTCAACCCTGGATGATGTGTAGAATAGTTGTTTTCATTCAACAGGACGTTGAAACCTATGGCATATGATAGGAATTTCCTTAATGTCCAGTCGACCTGGCGGTCGCAGGCAATGTCGCCCACATTCTTTTGACGAAGAGTAAGATATGAATTGTTCAAATACCTTCCTTAAGTAGCTGCTGAAGAGATTTCATCGAGAGCTGTTGTATTTCAAATTAAATGTAATTATGTCACCACTAATATCGCACTTGTTTCCTTTAGGCTTTGGCTTCTTTTTTTTATTTATTAAAGCTTGCCTAAAGGACAATGCACTTCAAAGATGATGATGAAAACGCTCTGACGAAAACTGAAATGGGGGAATGAAAGATAAACCAGTGTACAAAAACCATTGTGTAGATTACTTTACATAAATATATAATTATGGCAAGCTGCACCTTATGTTAGTACTGGGGAGTAATCTAAAAAAAAATCCTTGCTTATAACGCGCGTGCAGGTCGTCACACGTACACCATGTCAGGTTTCAAAAGTTTGCAGACGTTCATCTTGGGCTGAAAAGCGTTATATGCCCCGTTGATATTAAAAGGCACAACGGTAAAAATACACTATAAGAGTATTTTACTCTCACTTTATTAAATTACTAATTATTATTTTACTCTCATTTCACTCTCATTTTATTAAAACCTCTATATCTATATTGTACAGTCACCTACACCTGCGACGACCCCGGCTCTGTCGCTGCTGTTTCGAATCGGACATGCAGCGCCACTGTGGCGAGTGTCGGCGAGAAATCTGTGTTCCCTGCTCGCCGCCATAGGGATGAGAATGGCCACTAGCGAATCGAACCAGTAGATTTGGTTAAAAAGGAAAATCCAGCTTCTCTCTACTGTTTTGTGCATATAGATGTCACAAAGTCTAAAAGGTCACCGCCTAAAAGCTGGCGAAGGGGGAATTTTATGGAATTTTCTCTTACTAACTATTCTAGCGTAAAAGCTTTTTGTGAATTCTAGCCCAGATTCTTTCAATGCTGCTTGTCCCGCTGGGCCTGATTCATGCCTTCTGCGCATAGGACTAAGCATATATTCGTGGGTCTGCACCAGAAGTGCCGCCCACGATAACTTCCCTTCGTGCCTGTTTTCGTGGGCGCCTCGCATGCGCACACGACATGCGCACACTTGTCGCACATTCTAAGATAACTAAGGTCTGCATGCAATGCACGCAAAGAAGCCCGCGAATACACGAAAAATTAGCGCATGACTGGCCGCTCGAGGCACTTTGCGTGTTTTCGCGGGCTTCTTTCATGCTCGGAAAAACACTTTTATGCAGCACGTATTGAGCAACAGAAAGTTGTATCGGGAGTTTTTCATGCTGCTCTACAATTTTATAGTTGACGCTGTTCATCTAAATGTAATATTTGAGAAGTTTACTAATTAATTAAGACTAATTATGTAATTAGGCGAAATGCAAAAAAATCTGAGTATCTCCAAGCGATGGCAAACAACATCACCTTGGTTCGGTCCAGCTACGTCACATTTGCATATATTTAAATCTTGGTGCATTATAGTTGGGACCCCCTGTATATTATACAATGGGTGCCTGTTCATGACCTGTATGTGATTATTTCAGAAGTGCATAGATATGCGGCCGTGCTCGGATAGTTTCGTTTTGTGTTCAGTGGCGTCCTACTCGTGACGTCACCAAGGAAAAAGCTGGCGATTGGTAGACCGACGAGGAACGATAGCGCCAATGTGACGACAGCCGGAGAAGGGAGGTAGGTCTCGTCCCTTGTGCGCCATGAATCCTGTGAACCACTCTAGGGGTGGACAAGCCTTCCTTCGGCTCTGTTGGCGCGACTCATAGCTTTCCTTGTCTTGCATTTAGTTGGTGAGAGAACGCGGTGAGGGGGAGAGAGCGTCTGTGCTGAGGGTAGCGAAGGGCAGCGAGAAACCGTGGTGGCCGCGTAGTCATTCATTGAACGCCTGTATCTTTGCTATCACGGTATCACGCACATTAAAAAAATGTTGCAGCTTTATATTTATTGAAGATGTACACAGCTGCCACTGCATAAGAATTTTTTGAGGTCAGAATGGTCTAGGGAACCAGATAACAAGGGGATGTGAGAACATTTCTCCGCATCTCACCGGTATCCGTCGTCAATTCGCTATTGTAAACCCTTGTCGCATTCTTGTTACCCTTGCACCGTGCATCCTCATACGTCTACCGCAGAGCGCAAATATACGAAAAAAAAAAAAAACACGTCTTTGTGCTTCTTCTCGTGAGCGCCCAAATGCATGTGTGCGAACAACACCTGCAGAAGACTTGGAGCCATTACGTCAGTCTAGGTAGCGGAGAGCGCGCGCGTCGAGGCAGCCTCCGTCAGTCGCTTGCGCCCTCTTCTTCGGACAACGAAAAAAAATAAAGGATGCAAGAAAAATCTAGAATAGGGCTTTGTCGTAGTGAGATAATGTTTTCATTGTTTTATGATCACCTTATAACGAGAAACGTTGTCTAGAGCGCACATACGGCTTCGTAAGCTCAAAGCATGAACAGCTCTAACCGTATATTATGATGGAGTTCGAAAAAAAAATATTTGAAATGGTTAATGCTCCATCCTGATCCATTAGGCTGCCAGGCTTAGAGGTATTAACAGGAGGAACCGCAATACCTGCACCCTGCAAGGACATCCGGGCATCGCTGAAGAAGCGGCTCGCTGGCAGGCACGTGTCTTGCGCGCGCCTCCACGCCGCCGGCGCACGCGAGGAAGCCACCCGTGACCACCGATTCTTCTCTCTTCACCTTAAACCTCCAACCAAGCAGAGACCAGTTCCAGCTAAAGGAACTGTTTGTTTTTAACTAACGACGGCATCGCGTGCGCTGAGCTTCAAAACTGAAGCCACATCAGCAAAGAGTTGCTCAGTGCAGCCGACTTCTTGTTTTCGGCAGAAAAATGGGTCATCGCGGTGTAGCGGACAGCTTCAAGGACGAAGACGCACGGTGTCAGAGTTTGAAGCGCAGTCTTCAAAGCCCCGACCACCTTCAGGAGTGCCAGATGGTCAGTCGCTTCCCTTCGTTGTTGTTTGTTCCCTCGAAGATCCCCCCCCCCCCCCCCCAAAAAAAAAAAAAAAAAAAAGTTCGCAAATCACTTGCTTTGTACAGGTCGCGCGTGGTTGAAATAACCGCATCCGCGTAAGGGGGCGGCAGTCCAGTCATTACAGTTGCCAATTGCAGCCAGGTGTGCAGCGACGCTGGTTGTCGAGCATAATTTGCGCTCGTCGTGGAGCACACAGAGCTAGAAATACCTGTAATGCACACTCCAATGACCACGCTGCATGCTGGCACTGAAGGGTACACGCTTAGGCGGGCAAAGCGTCAGTAGACAGTGCAGTCGCGTGTACACGCTAACCTCGTATCGGGGCCAAATCGTGTTCCGCGCAGAACATTGCGTGCGCGCGCCGTTATGCATGACCAAAGGGTTGATTCGAGCCACCCGTTATGAAGGGGGAAGGCGACGATGACACGCGGGAATTCCCCGTGCTTCCAGCCACGCTTTGACGACTTCGCTGCTGACCGACTGACTACACGTCGTCTCGGCTGCATGCGGTATCGCGTACGGAACCCGCCGACGGAGGCGATATTTCTTTTCTCTCTTTTTTTTTTTTTTTCCGGGTGTTGGTGGTCGTCTTGATTGATGATGAACGTCGGGGGTGCTCCCTCCGATTCGTTGCTTCGGCGCCGCTTGTTTTACGTAGCTGCTTGCCGAACGTGGCTTATTCGGCGGCGGCGTCTATCGAACTTGGCATCGAGGCGCCTAACCGCCCAATGCCTTGGCGCCAGGCGCGTCGAGGTAGAAGGCGCCGGGGGCGTGGAGCCACTCTTCGTGAGGGCAGCTAGGCTGATGGGGAGCCATTATAAAGCTCTATTCCGGTTAATTCCTGCAGCCCTCTTCTTTTTTGTTTTGATTCTTCAAAGAAGGAGGTGCAAGCGACTGACGTAACGGCAAACGAATGAAACAATGAAATGCGTTTGTAACTGCCTAGAAGGAGAAAAATCTTCGCAGAATCACGCGTAGTAAAACTGCAGCCCTCTCGGCTGTCTGCTGGACGTTTTGCAAGCTCAGTTATAACGGCGTCACTTTTTTTTTTATCTTTCATTTTCAAAATGTGTGTGCTCAGAGTTTTGTGGGAAAGCCGACACAGCAACAGCAAGTCATTATGAGAGTTATGTGCCGTGATTTTTTTCCTCACGATTTCTCGCTCTTTTTTTTTTTCTTTTCTCTTGACTAACTTGTATACGAGAATAAAACATAACGGGGAGCAATTCTGAAACGCCTCAACTTGATCTTGATACGCGCGCATTAACGGGGCCGTCATTGGTGGCTCACATTGAGGTTTATTATTTAAAAAAAAAAAAGCTCCATCCGTGTTTCTGTTTACTCTAGCACTCTGCAACACGTTTGCTTCGTTACTTCCTTTAATCACGAACATAAGGCGCCCAATTCAAAAAGCGTTTCGTTCGTAAGCCCTCTTTGTGATTGAAAGGTCGCCTTCGCTAATAATATTCCAGCATCAGGACTGGCTGAAATTTTCTCTAAGGAACAATTCTAGCGTAAGAGCTTTTTGTGAATAAGGGCTGTGGTGCCTAGGCGAACCATACCAAGAACCACAATACGCGCGAGCTAACAACCTTTCCCTACTGCGTGTCACCAGTCCCTAAATATTTAGTATACAGAAAATTCAGTTTCCGTGTCATGCCACTATATCAACAATATTTTATAGGACTTATATAGAAGAAAGCCGTAATGCGAAACATCGCACGTCACTTCCGCTCGAATCCAAGCTAAGAGACGTAAGTTCCGCTTTATATCGGAAGTTTAAGGGGTGAGTACTGAGATATGAACGCGGAGGAGGACGCTATAGGTTGGTGGTAGTTACTTGCTCGCTGTGATTGGCCTAGCTTAACGAGAGGGCAATGCATCTTTTTAAGGCTCCTCCATGGCCGAGTTGCTCGAGTTTTTGACTCCGTGTATGCTTCTGTAGTTCCCGCCATTTTTCGCGCCGCAAGTGCCGCTTTGGTGGCTGTGGGATATCTTTCGCCCGGTGACAGATAGTCCAATCGGAATAGTGTTGCGGGACAAGCAACAGTATATTTATATATTCAGTTCCTTCCTGTGTGCGCCTGTTGTATCGCATATTCGCGTAGTGGCTGGCCGGCGGCATCGCGTTACATTGCATTTGGCTGGGGCGCGACACGATGTTTCCCGCGCTTTACGGCTGCGCTTATCCGTCGTAATCAAACGTTATAAAAGCTGCACTCTTTATTTTCTTTTTCTTTTTTTCCTTTTTTCTTTTCTTTTTTATTTATTTTTCTGTGGTGATTACAAGCGTTTTACAACCCGATTTTCCCGCGCTGCAGCGCGCTCCATGCCCAGACTACGTCCGACTTCATGGTGTGCCATTATAAAGACGGGCTGTTACCTGTTTGGCCCCGCCCCACACTGGAGAATTTGCTTCACTTCGTGTGTATCATTAGCATACAGTTCACATTTTGAATCGTATGTGGTGGTTCCTTTTTGTAAGTTTCTGGTCACCAGTTTCACGCCCGAACCAATATCTCTTTTGCAAGAGTGTCCCTCACTTCTACTTTGGAACAGCATAGGGCTGACAAAGAGCTGGCACTTCTTTCTGTGCCTAAAGACGCGGCATGGCGGCGCCACTGTCTGTGAAAGTTGTGAATATTTGGGACTGTGAGGCCGTATTGGCTGACGTAATTTGTTAACGTAATTTTCTTTCTTTCTTTGTTCAAATGCATCCTCACATTTCCTTCTGAAATGTTAGAGGTATTTCTCTTTCATGGCGTCGTGATGAGGCACGATGGTTCAGAACGAACAGACCTTGAATGTCAGCCAGCGTGGCGCTTGCATACCGAGCAACACGACGTCCCGAAGTGCGGTGTGTAGATCATAGCTTCGCCCAGCCGCCTGCTCTTAAAGCTTACACTAGAAGGCCCGAAAGGTATGATTTCGTTCCTTGACTCGCGTCGCGCCAAGAGAAGGTCAGGCTCGGAGGCAGGAATCGATTTCAGATAAACTTGGAGACTGACTTTCTGACCAACCGGGTCGGACAAACTTAAAATGGGCCGCAGCCCATGTCGTTTCATGCAGCACAATCTTCTGGACCTCGGACTTACGTCATATCCGCAAACCTTGCGTGGTCTGCTTAGGTGCTGTTTAGTTTCACGCAATGATTAGTAGCGCACAATGGGCGAGCCTCACCCTCTCTTCTCGGAACACACAACGAGCTCTCCAGTGATTGGCTGGCGTGAGTCTTGTCAAAATGCCCCCGGTCGCGTTCTTCTTTTCGTTCTTAATCTTTCAAGAATTTTCGTCCTGTTGGTCACTTTGCGACACTTCTTCGTTCTGGGGTTTTACGTGCCAAAACCAGTTCTGATTATGAGGCACGCCGTAGTGGAGGGCTCCGGATTAATTTTGACCACCTGGGGTTCTTTAACGTGCACTACAACGCAAGCACACGGGCGTTTTTGCATTTCGCCTCCATCGAAATGCGGCCGCCGCGGCCGGGATTTGATCCCGCGATCTCGTTCTCAGCAGCGCAACGCCTTAGCTGACTAAGCCACCGCGGCGGGTATGTGACACTTCCTATAGAGGGCTATTGATCTGTGCTACAGCAGGCAACATTTGAATAAGGTCAATTACTGGGACCACGTGGCAACTTGTATTTACCTGCCTTTTCTGTATGAAAAAATCTGTAGCGATCGAACCGTGCTCTCATCGGGTAACAGAGAGCAACGCTGTTCCTTTTCCTCTGAAACACCTCACAAACTTGGACAGCGTTAGCACGGTGCTATTAAAGTTTTTACGAGAACATGTTGGATTCGGCGTTACGTCCTGAAGTACACAAACACTCAACTTCGAAACTTCTTTAGTTGTCCTGCACGAAAACGGCAGAACCATCGAAAATTCGCGACGTAGCAGTGACGTCATCGGTGCCTTTGTCGCGCAGAATATCGACGGAACGAAGTGAGACCATCATAATATACGTCAATAATCGGGATTTTTCCGCTAAAGGGGTAATAATAGTGTTTTCATGGAATACTTTGCCGACCTAAATTGATTGCTTGGTTCTCTTTAGTGGCCCTTTAACGCCAGCGCTGAGAACGCGCTTGGAGTATATAAGCGCGAATCAGCTCTGAGCTGCAAACGCGCTCGGTACATCCGCTGAAATGCTTAAATATACATGCCACAGCCAAGCCGAGTGCATTATAATGTCTTGCGGCATCGAAAGGGCTGCTCTCTTACTGCTTGGAGCAGTTGAGGGAGAAAAAAAAAAAGAAAACAGAAAAGAAAGAAGCATACAGCGACCTTTTGGAGCATAACCGCTGTTTTTTCTTTATAGAACTTACCCCTTCGACTCTTTATTTTGGCATCATCTTTCACCACCGTCTTGATAGACGCTAGAAACACGAGCTTCCATTCAAGCAGCCATTAACAGAAATTCGGCGCGGAGCGCATTTCCGGTCCCGCAATGACATCCGCTACCCACGCAGTCACACGTGTGCTATGCGCGAGCGTTCTGAACGGAGGCCTGATTATCGTGGTGCTTTTTCCTTTCTCTCATTTTATTTCGCGACTGAAGCATTCGCGTTACTCGCGAAGTACCCGTATAGGAACCGTTTACGTAGCTCGCACAGCTTCGACTTGGAGGTGGAGGATGCACCATTAATCCGCACTGACTTGTCTATGCTTTCTTAAGTTTCTCTACCATAAAATGAACGTGCTGGAGCTGATGCATAACGACACACCTCATATAAGACTTTATTGCGAGTTCCCAGTTTAAAATTTTTTTTTTTGTGTAGGCCATTCACTTGCACAATTATTCAAAGTTTTCTCACAAGACGCATGTTAGTGTGCGCCACCCAGCTTATTGTGTCCTAACGGTATATAACGATTCGCACGTGGGTGTGAAAAAAAAAAAGAATAGTAGCGTACTCTAGCAGGAAAATTGTACGAAGATGCGCTTTTAAAGATGCAGCCGTCTAAGCAAGGCCGGGTGTAAGGCCATAACTAATTAAAGCCGTCCATTGCCCGTAAAGTATTTTCACAGTTTTCATGTCAGCCAGTGTCGAATGACTACTGTTTCCCAAAGAAATGTCGCGAACACTCTCCTTTATACCCACAGTATCCGACCAAGCTGATCACAAAACACTTTTGACGTTTATGTGGCTAGGATACGCAGTAAATACATTCGAACCATATGGAGACCTGAGGACCATCACAAGCCTGCCCGTTCTTGCTTGACTACTTATTGTTACACAAAGGTGTTGTGCATGCGCATCTCTGAGACCGGTGGAATTTACTTTCAAGTAACACCCGATTATTCCCGATTTTTGCACCCCGAACAGCTTTTATGAAAATCGGTTAAACCCGATTTTCTTCCCAAGTCCCGCCCCTCCATGAAGGATAAGAAAAAATGCAGGCGTTGCAACAGCAGTAAGCACTGTCTGCTTTGCGTGAGCGAGTGGCCAAATATATATATACTATGGCAGATACATCATATTACAAGTAATGTTTCGACAAACTCAGCATGTTTCGACAAAATTGAAGAGAAATTCCAATGATAAGGACGCCAACCAGCCTTTATAGTATGACGACTCGGCGTGGTTTTCGATTTCTGTCGGAAAAGCCTGCTTAGTCTATCATGCATTGACTACGTCGACTACGTCCCTCTTCTGAGCTACGTCAGTACTGAGTTCGAACAATATCTGCTAGAGAGAAGCTACGAGAACAGCATTCACGTGTTGGACCATTGGCAGGACGCCATCACCTGCTACTGCAACCTAGGCGAACGCAGCAATGACGTTGCTCTCCATTGCGAATGGTAGCTGTGAAGCTGAGAGGATATTTTCTCAACTAAGGTATGCCTAAGGCTCGGCAATTTTAGGGTACACAGAAATGGGAAATAGAGTAGCAGGCTTGAGACAAGGCTCTCCAGGCCGACCTCTCTTCCTTTCTCTTCATTAAAACCTACTCCTCCTCTTCCAAATGATAATAATGTACGTCAACAAGGACTTGTAAGCGAAGAAAAAAACACCACACCTCATTGGAGGCGTGCCCTGCGCACAACATTTTTGTAAATGTAAACAGGAGATCGCAGCGCACATCTGTTTTTTTAATGGTTTCATTGAAGACTATAAAAAGCGCCTTCCAATGAGGATTTGCATATACAAGTTTGTCACATATATAGCTTGCGAGTAGCTCTCTTTGCCCTTATTTATTCGTGTCAATAATTTTGCTTGTTTAAATAAGACGTTTTTCTCCAAAAGGAGACCTCTGTTAGTTTGTCAACTTTACCAGGAAAATCCCGTACTCCGGGCTACCAGACAACAAAAAACGCTCATTTCTTCATTAAAATTGCACCTGATTTTTGCATCCCAAATATTAAAAAAACAATGAAGCCGAAAACGAAGGAGCCTGAATATAAGCAGACGTGTAGAAGACCGAGGCCTGCCTTTCGCAGGAATGCCGTATCTCGACGCCCATCGGCTTGGCGACAGAGCAAGATGCGTGGACATCCGCCAGCGCATGAATGAGTCCGGGAGCAGCGTATAGTAGTAGTGGAGTCCAGCGAGGGGCAGCTGGTGGGGCGGCCATCACGCTGCGTGCGCCATTCCATTACGTCGAGAATGGCCATTGTTCGCAGGCAGCGCGTACTTGAGGACTCGATATGTGCCTCTTTCTCTCTCTCTCTCTCTCTCTCTCTCTCTGCAAGACGAACGAACCGGTCTCGTTCCGAGAAAACTCACGTGTATCCGGAGCCGGGGTTCCTGGCCACCGGCCTTGCGGATGTCCAGGGAGGGGACAACGTCGCCCACCCCGTTGAGCCGCGTGGAATTCCTCGCCGAGGTCAATGTGCATTGCATACTGACTCGCCGGGTGATCTGACCCACGTGCGCCCACACATTTTATAGTATACGTGCTCCGTGCTCACGTCGTTCAGCCCGCTCACCCTTTCGAATCTTTGTGTGGAAACGGCACTTTGATGTCTGTATCTGGGCGCGGGTGTTGAGTAGATGTGAACGGAGGGCAGACCTCCCAACCTTACGCGTGTCGTTTAAGCGCGCCACCTGCACCTGTCTTGAGGTAACGACCGGCTCTACCGGAAGATTACCAGCGCATTATGCGCAAGCTGGTCTCGGCCGATGATTCATATTAGACTTCGTGTTAAGAGCTGCAACAAATACTGGCGACATTTTATAATTTTGTGCATGAAAAAGTCCTCGACCCCGGACCCTAGAAGAAATACCGGCAAGTCTCAAATCGCCCTATAGAATTTTCTTATAATAGCTTTTCTTATACAAATCAGGGGCCGAATTCACATATGCTCTTCTTTCGTAAGTGTTCTTCCTCACTTGCCTAGCCAGCCTTCACTAATGATGTGTCCAGCATCAGGATTAGCCGAAATTTTCACTTACGAACAATTCTATCGTAAGAGTTTCTTTGCGAATATGGTCACTGTTTTGGTTTCGTTTCCCAGAAGGTGCATGTGTCGTGACCTCATGACACAGTGAGGTGGTCAAGTGGAAAGCTGAACATCACAACGTTTCTGCGCACTAGCTCGGTTTTACATCGGGCCGCGCAACGAGTGACAGCACAGCAGAAGACCGAGTGAACCGGACGAGTGCCAAAAACGACAGGATGTTCTGCTCCCACGTGACCACCTTCGGCGCAATGACACATACACCTTCTAGGAAACAAATCCACATCTGGGCCCGAATTCAGAAAACCTTCTTACGCTAGAATGCTTCGTAAGAAATAATTTTAGCCAATCCAGATATCATTCGCAAAGGCATCCAGCCAATGGCAAAGCGAATCTTACGAAAGTGGAGTCCAGCTTTGTGTATCTGGCCCCTGGTTCGTAGAAAAGCTGTTATAGGAAATTAATGGGGATCTCCGGCTTGCCACTATTTTTATATGGTTTCCTGGTCGATGACTTTCATGGGAAGCAAGAAGTCAAATTCGAAATTGTCATTTTACTACTACTTTAACGCTAATTTATGCGAATACTTACAGGCGTTATGCCCCTTCCGGTGGCAGTTGCCAGCCTGCTCTTCGCTTTCCCTTTTCCTGTCAAATGTATATGTTTTCAAATCAAATAATAATAATAATAATAATAATAATAATAATAATAATAATAATAATAATAATAATAATAATAATAATAATAATAATACTTACAGAACACGCTTAAGGATAAGCGAACTAAACTTTAGAATTGTTATTGTAAGATGACTTATTTGGCAACGAATCGTAGAATGTCGCCGACATAACCACTTAAGTTAAACACTCTAGTTGATCGCTAGAACTTTCTAATTTAATTTAAGTTAGTAAGTCTCGGCTATACCTTGAAGCTTAACAGATGACAATTTAGAGAAAGTACGTCCACTTAGACCATATTGTGAGTGCAGAACTGTTCAGCTGTTCAGCAGCTATTCAAGCCTCGTTCAGCTGTGTGTGCAGAACGAGGCTTGAATATTGCATATCAGCGTAACTTCACATCTTTAGCAAATAACTTGGCAACATCGAGCTATTTTTATTGTGATAGCAATTATATGGACACTTCAACCGGATTTCTGCCGCCGCCGTCGCCGTGAGGTTCCGTATAGATAAAATCTTCGCCGCGCGCCGTATGCCCGAGCGGAAGTGTGCGGGGACGCGCGCTATCACGGAGAGCGAACGCACTCAATCTCCCACGCGCAAGCAAGGAAGCGGAAAGCCAGCGCCGGAGAAAGCGGGGGGGGGGGGGGGGGGGGGGCACTTCTCTGCCAACGATCGCGCTCGTCGCTCGCCCGCACAGTCTCTTATCTCTCCCACGCGCAAGCAAGGACGCGGGAAGCCAGCGCCGGAGGGAGCGGGGGGGGGGGGGGGGGGCGCACTTCTACTCTGCCAACAACCGCGCTCGTCGCTCGACGCCACCGTCTCTTATCTGCACACGGCTCTGACCTTTATGCGCTGTGCATTCGCCGCTCAGTTTCTGTTGAAGCGATAGACCGCACGTACCTTCGCCCGCTGCAGCGTATGGGCTTGCTGCCAGCGCTTTGACAGTCGTTGTCTGCAGTCATTCAGTGTGATCTATTCATGTTTGTTTAGTGCGCGCTCACACCACGCTTGTTCATTTAGTTAGTAATAGTCGGGCCACATTTTCCAACGCACGCTACACATGTAATGCTGCCCGGATCGGCAGTGCAGCGCTACAGGTGTGTCCCTTCGCACGCGCTGCCCACGGGAAGCGCTTCTCATCAACACCACCGTTTCACACGCGCCTTCTCGTGGTCATCGAGTCTCTCTTCATGTCGGTCTACTTACGCCACAGCACACCTGCTTACTTAATCAGCTCATGTTTACTACAATTCATATTGCTACCAAAGCCGCTCACCTTACTTCGTATGACATTGCTGTGTTGCTATCGCATTCATTGCTTCGCCCTTAGGGCGAAACTGTGACATTTTTTTGTGAGCTAGTAATTAGTACGCTAACGTAATTTCTTTATGGTCATAATTAGAACGTAAATATGTTGATTGTGAGATCACGATAAGGCAATCCGTTTCAGCCGTCAGTGGATCTGGAAGCGAATATGCAGGAAAAGTCGCCACGCTCAAAAATAGCAGTGCAGCCCCACTGTGTCGATCCTGACTGCCACTATGCCGAAGTCGTCGGTGTTCTTTCAGGCCTAAAGTCGAAATAAGGATCCCGAGAACTTTACATCACATTACATTACGTTACATTAAAGTATATTGCATTTGTAGGGTTTTACATGCCAAAACCACGATCCAATTATGAGTCACGCAGCATTGGACGACTTTCGCCCCCATCGAAATGCGGTCGCCGGGGTCGGGATTTGATCCCGCGCCCCGACTTAGCAGCGTAACGGCATAGCCACTAAGCCACCACGACAGGTTACATGTGCTGCCACCACTCACTACAAGCCCACAATGCTTGTAGTGAGCGAGTAAACAGACCTAGTACAATAAAATAGACCACATCGTGAATGTATGATTATAGAATGCTTAACCTATTCACTAATAATTGAAAAAAAGCGACTTTGTGTAACTTGCCAAACATACACGTAAAGCGCAACTTATAATTGTACATATGTTACTATCTAGATTAAAACTAGGTTAAATAAAGTTTATATTTCCGTAAGATGAAAAAAAAAAAAAACAGGTAAAAGAATTAAAAAAAAGAGGGCAAAAGAAAATTGTACATTTAGTTTATAAGTGATTAAATATTTCCGAGATATATGCAGACATCAGTTTAGTAGGCAATTAAGGCCTTCCGTAACCATTCTGTCGAGCCACACCATTTCTTTTGTCTTTTTGAGTCTTCGTGCAGTTGTTATTTCAACGTCCGCTTTCGGTAAAGAATTGAACAACACTAAAGCGCGGCATTCCATTTTTCTTTTGCCGCATTTTGTATAAAATGTGGTGGCCAGTATTCCTCTGTTATTGTTAAGGTATTTTTTTACAGCGCGTGCTTTAAACTCATGTTTAAGATATATTGCTGATAATATCAGAAATCGGCGTAGTTGATAAAAATTCAGCAGTTCCATGCAAGTAACTCATTAATTGCGACGCTTGTTGTTCCGATGCGGGGGAACAGTTCTGCGGCATTTGATGTTTTTATGTGGATATAAATTCAGTAAGCTTAATTAACACAGTAAATGAACATGTTTCTTAGGGGTGGGCAGCGCTACCCGGACGGGTAGCGCTGCCCACCCCTAGGAAACATGTTCAGTAAGCTTATTGTATATAAATATAGTAAGGCTCAATTTTCTGTGGATGTTTATTTACACACTGTGGGTCACGCGGATGGTTCTGTGCACGGGACCCTTCAAATACACAGTGTTAAAGAAAAGAAACGGTTGCTGTGTGGCGGCCAGGTTACTGTTAAAGCTATAGCCGCGGTCCATGGCTGCCAGCTGCGCCTGATTTTCCAGGATTTTCTTATATTTTACGAAGAAGCCCCGAATATCAATTGGATGCTGTCAAGACAATCATTTGTGTAAGACTATAAGTCTTGAATAGGGCTGGCGGAGCTTACTGATCCCTTACGGTGCCGGTGTAGACAGCAAACATTTTAAAAAAGAACTCGTGCTCCGTGCGACTACTCAAATCAAATTGCTCCTTCTATCCTTGTCAGCAATATTTTATTGAAGGTAAGATTCCCTATCACTAGAATGCTTGTCGAGGTACAAAAAAAGCCAAATGCGTGCGGAACAGCAAGTAGCCGCGTCGCAACAATCGTTCCATTTTAACTGTCCCTAACACAAACGGTGGGCAAGGCAGCCAACGATGGTCCAGAGCTCAAAGCGGCCGAGACGAGATCGCATTCACTTTTTGCTATAAATTCAATAAGTGAGCGTGTGGACGAGAGTTTCTGGGCGTCTGTGGAGCTGTGCAGGGAAGCCAACTTACAGGAATGTGAATAATGTATTTTGAAGATAAACTTGGAAAACGTGGTAGAGAAACTCGGGTAATTTCGACACACAATTTTAGGAAGGGATGCAGTATCAGTGACGTATAGTATGAAAGACAGCTTGTTCCCCGGGTTGCCTTTTTGCTAAGGGCCGTTTTCGAGGCCGTGGCATTTCCCTTTCTCTAAGGCATTTCTGCAGGGCACATGCACGAACCAAATATTTTCTCGCTGTTTTAAGTAACCAGTGTAGAGCTATACCACTTTCCGTGGGATGTGCAAATACCAGTGATGCGTTTCGTCACCGCTCTTATTCAGGGTGCCCCTTCAGGTAATTCCCAACAAGAAGGATTACTTGCGTGATCAAATGTCCGAAAAACTGTCCGAGACTGTCGTGATGTGTACAGTGTAAATAAATACCAAGTTCTTCAGCTCACCTTGCACCTATCGTGAGGAGATGATCCGCCGTTTTCTACAGATGGTGGGTCTTGCTAGCCGCAAAGTTCTCGTCGAGCTAGCTCGGCGTCCTACATCTCACGCTAGAGTGCTGCCGATACGCTTCGGCGCAACCGCCGTGCAGTCAACCACGCCACCACTGCTTATCTGATGCACTATAAGGTGCGATCACCGATGGGCAAGATCGACAAATGAGCCATCCTTGTAGCCAGTCACGACTGCATTCCGTCTCAGGTGCTTGGGGACTTGGCCGTTTTGTACCTGGCCCAATAGGGCATCACCAGCAGTGCAGCGCGCACGATGGAATTTCCTGGGCGACAGTATCGGCGTTTGTTCCTCTCCACACCCTTTTCCGGCTACTAGTACCCCTCAGATCAATGTATGGCTGTAGTGTGGTTTGGCGCAGACGTCGGCATAGAAGCAGCAGGTCTTACAATGTGCTTAAAGGCTGGTCATTGTCTGATTTTCTTATTAGCAGTCTTGAAGTACACAACGAAGCAAATGACGCATGCCGATGGTAGTCAGTGGACCCCAGCACGTCGCCTACAATATTTGTTCAGTGTGCGGCGCATAATTTTGGAGGTCATACCCAGAAGATGTGCGTTCTGGGTCATGCGTCACTTTCAGCAAGTGGTTATAGCGGCAATATATATATATATATATATATATATATATTATAGTTACAAAACTTTCTATGTATGCAAAATTTTAGTCATGCATTCACTATTATTTCAAACGCATTATTTTGCACGGAGACTGCTCTATCTTAAATTAGTCTTTTTAAGCGGTACAATTAAGGTTTTGTTGCAGTTGGCCTTAGCCAATGACGTGCGACCAGCACTTTAGAAACCTACTGCAGCGACTTTTTGTCACTTTCGCAAGTTCACCTTGTGCCAGGTCGCTCGCGGACTGTATGTCTTTTTTTCTAGATGTCAGACTAAGCGCTCGCTTCAACGTGGTTTACGCAGAGGTACTTTTCCACAATATTTTCAGTCATTGAGCACGCCCGCCTATAGTGACAACCGGTACGTGGCGCAGCCGTGGTTTTCACTGGTTTTGGGGGTTTCCCCCAACGTGTGGCAGCATCGTGTTCATCGCCAAAACATCGCATCATTCCAATATGAATTTTTGGCAAGGGTGAATATCATGAAATCATTTTGTGTGTAAACTGAGAACATTTAAAATATCTCGTTCACATGTGATAATTCGTTGCGAAGGACAACGCCCTTTGGTGATCTGTGGCATTTCTGCGAAAGGGGCGTGAAGACAGTTCTTGCAGCTTCAAAATGAAGATGTATTGGCAAGAAAAAATATGCACAGGGCAATCCAGGTCAAGTTGAGTATATACAAAAAAAGAAAAATGCAGATTCAAGACACATGTTGGAATTCATGTAAAACGAAGTTCTCAGTCAAGCGATGTTTATTAGATCCCATACAACAGCGATACGTACAATTCTTTATTGTCATTCTATGCGGCGTGCCATGTCATGCAATATTTATTTATTCGTCGTTAAAGTCACAGCTTTAATCACAGACAATTTTTCTGCTTATGCACTACATCACTCAAGAGCTATAGGCTGAAATGAAAACACAAAATCAGGTGGATGTACACCCGGCGACAAAATAAGCCGGGACATGAAGTCTGAGAAAAAGCTGAATATCTTCGTAGCCTGTAGCAGTAGCAAGTAAAACTGTATATGACAATATTGTTAGCATATTCTAGTCGAAGCCCAAAATGCAAATACCAGGCTACATTGTGAGGCTGCGGATATATTCAGCTTTTTCTCAGACTTCATGCCCCGGCTTATTTTGTCGCCGGGTGTACATTGCTGTAAGACATCTACGCTGTGATGTCACGTGGGAAAAGGTGATGCATTTATTTATTTACAATACCTCAAAGGCCCCAGTGAAGAGGTTTTGCATGAGGGGTGACAATGCTCGATGGTGATGATGTGCGATGCTTGTCTAGGGAATAATTGTGGTGGGAGATATATGTACAAAGAAGTACGACACACATCTAATACTTCTGTACTTGTTGTGTCACATTGGCACGTACCAATTCTAGGGGATTGACCATGAATGGGCACACACATACACGCACTCGCATAAAATCAGCGGCCCAATCTGTTGTCTATACGGACATACACTGAGGGGGGACATATCCAATGGCCTGAGTTGTGTGCTCGGCAAGACAGCGCCCGAAAAGTGGGGATAATAGGTAAGGAAAGCTAAGCTGATAATGGATTCTAATTTTAAAAAATCGACATATGCCAAATAAAATTATACTATTTCTTATATCATGTTTTTAAATTAAGGATCTTGCTTATCGACAAAGCATAAACCCAAGATTTCTGAGTTACATGCTAAGCACGGAGCCTCACCGATCTATATCGGTTATGACTACAGCCCAGACTGCTTTTGCTAGCTCGGTCCGGCATTTTTGTAAGCGCGGGTAAACAACAGAAATACAGTGACCAACCACACGCAGGCAAACACAAACGCGCGCGCTGACGCTCACACTCACACACACGAACAGACATCGTCTTACCTCTTCCCAGCCACAGCATGTTTGCGCCACCCAATTTTTCCTGTCAGGCCGCTTCGATGCGCGCATTCTTTCATCCACTGTAATAATTTAAGCAACACTGTTACACCATTATTAAATAACCCTGATAGCAATTAGCCGCACGCAGCAATCGTAAAGCGCGAAATACACGAAAGGTGTCAGCGTCTGTTTGTAGAAAAAGCAACTATTCTACTGTAAGACCAAATGCTTGTAGAATCGAGTCATTTCATACTATAGCTTCTGTTGCTTTTTTTCTCTCTTTCTCTTTCTGCGCTGCCTGGCCATTTCACGAGGGGAGACGCGCGAGTTGCGCTAATAGCTCAAATCTGTTCGTATGCCAGATATTTGTGGGATGCGGGAGCAAGCTGTGTGTTCACTTCAAGAACGCCTGTAACACTGGACCGTGAACAAAGGCGGGGGACCCTGCATATTTCTAGAATGTCAGTCGCACATAATCTCAGTCGTCCTATAGTCCGGGATCCCAAACCACGACAAATGTTTCCCTTACTGCGAAGCCTTCTTTTTGAGAAACCCGTACGGGTTTCCTTTGTATAGCTTCGTGCTACATTCGTGTGGATGACAATTTTTTCCTTTCAACGCAAGTAATACCGCGCACTTACGGAAAGTGACAATGGGGAGACTATGGTCACAGCGGCGGCAATTTCTAAAAAGGGTCCGGCCATTGTCACACGGACGAGAAAATTGGCACAAAATGGCACAAGCAGGGAGGCCGCCACAGTAACTTAGAACATTGAGTGACAGACGTGGATCTGAGCGCATTTGGCCAAATGCGTAATGCGACTTTACAGGGCACACGAGGGTGTCGCAACAGTTTAATGCATTTCGTGACATTAGCGATATTTGCTGAGTGCTGCTTCTCCACGTGTTAATATATAGAGCAATTTACGTCACTTAGTGGATCCGAGGCCTGCTCGTAAATTTTTCAAATAAATAAACACACGGCAATACAGCGTGATTTCATGTGAGGTAGAGTGTAATGCTTGACATAACGACAAGGCCAGCCCCTATATGTCAACCTCTGCAAATTTTCAGGCGGGTATCTGTTTGTTTAGAACAACAAGGATACATTTCGAAGTGCCGCAGTGCTCACTTGCTGTGAGACCGGATCTGAATCTAACAACTTTCAAAACTTCAATGACGCACTTGTTGATTTCCGCTTCATCATCAGAATTGGTCGGTGGTACCGTCAAGTATGGACTGTTTCTTTGTAAAGCACCGCCAGTAATATGCATTTGCGGAGCACCTGTGTAAGGAGATGGAATCGTAACGAGAATGTCGGCTCTTTTATGCACTAAGAACTAGAGTCATTGCACTGTTGCTTTAATATGGGCTTTGCGTGCCTTATTGCGTGTGAATCGTAATGGAGCCATTTAGCGGCAGGTCGCTCCCGCTTGCATTAGGTGATGCGTGCCTCGGAGGCCGATCGGCAGGTCTTCTTTGATCTCGCAAACACTGAGGCGAGGTAGTCAAAGGCACCGCGCTGTTATCGTTTGACGTAGGAAGAACAAAGAACGAGCGCAGCAAGTGGATGGCTGAGACGCTATAGGCGAAAGCGGGAGGGGGGGGGGGGGGGGGGCAAAACGCGAGTCGTATCCTCTTCTCTCAGCGTTTTGACTTTTCCACGAATCCGTCCTTCGACGTGGCGCGAACATTAACGACCGCCCTGTTTGGTCAACCTCCCGCCACACCGAGGCCGCTGTTGGGCATCGACGGCATCGCTGCACGTGGCGCTTGTGCTGCCAGTTGCTGCTGGGCCACTATACCTCTCAATCGGGGCCGCGAGAAGGAGAGATAAAAGAAAGGTTCGCATTATGTAGAGTTGCCTAAACGAGAAGGCAGACGCCAGCAGCCTCGGCTGCCCCACGCGTCTTGCGCAAGGACCGCAGAGTCTCGCACACACGCAAAGCGCGCACACTTGCACGGGCCATGCTTTTCTCTTGAGCGAGGGGCGGCGCATTTACTGGCGCGTCACCAAGCAGCGGCGGGCGTACTTTCCCCGACGCCTCACCTGCATCGCTGTAAAGCCCACCCGACGCTGTCCCGCCGCGCGCGCCGGCCAATAATAAGGCTCGAGGACGACCCGCCTTGCTTCTTCCCTTTCGCTACCACCTCCCACTTCTGAAACGCTGCCCCGCGTCGACGCTTGGCTTGGCTTGGCCCCGAGTGTGGCGGCTACAAAGTGGATATTCTGCGACCCCCCCTCCCCCACTTCTCTCATCACCAAAACGCTTTCCCCGCTGCTCCCTCGCTCGTCGTAAGGGGGTGCAGGGTGCGCGCTTTATTGGTCCGCGCTTATTGGAGGAAGGCGCAATTTGAATTCGCGAATAACTCCTCCCGCGAGTCAAAAACTTCCATTTTGTATCTGTGTGGCGGTCAGGTGGTGGGCCCCCGTGTCCTCCGCTTCTCTGAGTAGTTTCTTTTTGTGTTCGCACTTCTGACCTTCACCCTCTCGAAGCTTGTCTGGCCGTGCGAGGAGACGCTCACTTGAACCAAATCGGCGGAGAGGGTTCTCCTAAAAGTTCATTCTTTTCTTTGCCTAGCTGCCTCCTAGTATTGCGCCAAAGGACTGCCCTTTTTGCGTGTTAGTGCATGGAACAGAACGTCAGGCCTTTCTTCTCTTGCCACTCTCACTAGGCCTCTCTCTTTCTTGCCTCCTCAGAGCCGTCTTCTCTCGAACAACTCTGTAGTGAAATTAGCTGCCGGCAACTACGTCGAAAAAAAAAGAGCGCCTTCGGTTCAAATCAGTTGGCTTTGCATGGCGTGTGCGGTGCGGACCACGTGCGTCGAAGTAGTGCTTGCCTGCGAAGAGGCCCATCGCTCTGGATACTCGTATGCCGCGCAACATGTGCCTCTGATATCAACGTGCAGCACCCGGTAAAACAATTTATTTTTTTCTACTCGCCGTAATGCGGAGAGTCAATGTGGTTTGAGCTCTTTACACACACCCTGTTCACTAGGCACTACCATCCCACCGATTTATTGCGCCAACATTGATCTCATTTTGGTGCTTGGTTTTGCTAGCTGTTTTTTTTTCTTCCGTTCAGGAATACTGTGTTCGTTTGTTCTCTACCGTCGCAGGAATTGGGTTGCCTTCACTATACGCCAGCTTTAGTCCTCACATTAACAGAATCGTTAATAAGCGACAACAGCTCGAGAGTGTAGAAATCGATAATTCGGGATAATCCAACACTTGATAATTGTTTCGAAAGAGCCCGCTAGTGGGAAACATTTCTGACGAACGCAGTGCGTTTCGAAATCCGCCAGTTGCTCATTATTTTCGAAAAGATGTATTTACCCTGAAGCTTTCTGCATTTGTCTCGTAACTGGATATCACAAATTTGAAAAAGTCCTGGATCGCATGCATGGTAAATTGTACATTGTGACATTACCACATTAACACTGTGTCAAGACAAAACGAAAGCAATAGTTCTTTGTGCATGCTCGTCGCGCCACCAGAATTTTATAATCGTTAACAAAGAGTCGCCAGTAAACAGGCGGGCTATATCGCAGTCGTCGTACGTTTCTCGCACCTCGTATTCGAGTGAACGGCAAGATTGTTCGCAATGTTTTACAACGTTAACGTTTCTTTTACATGAATGCACATTTAAGAACGTTTTTTCGACAACTTAACGGTACGAGTTTAGCATTCAGTGAATGTGTGCATTTTGATTCTTGTGCACATTCCTGCGAAATCAGCGAGAAAACGAAGCGAAGTGTGCTTTACGGTGTAGTACTTTATAATATGGGAGTTCAATTTCTTACTATATTCAAAGACAAAGCGATTAAATACACTGCTTGAGCTGTCCTTGAATTCCATATGTAAGGCAGTAATAGCTAGGATCGGTCGGGAAATATGCCGTTCCTAGATTCGTACGAATGGACACATTACATGCTCGTGCGCGATGATATTTCGATTTGCTGTATTCGCCGCTCTCTGCTACGAATAGACATTTTTCGAACTTACAGCAATATTACTAGCAACACCCATAATGACAACAACAATCAGTATCCTGTACAAAATTACGCAGGAACTCTATCATAAGTTTCTATTAGAACTACCTATTGCTACCATAATACACATATTTGATACAATAAGAGTACATATACTCGTGGCCCGGGTGTAGGAGGTTGAGGGAACAGTGCGAACTTAATTCAATGTTTTTCATGCTAAACAAACAAACAATTTCTTGAAGGTATCTCCGCATGTGGTCTTGTTGCACAGATTATATTTAGTACTTCTAGACAACATTTAGGGAAGGCTTTACGGTTTCTGATTGCCTTGTGCCGCAGCCAGCAACAACGAAGCAGCCTCTTTTATGAGCCTCCAAAATGTTTCTGAAGAGAAGTTTGCTGACTGCAACCGATTGAAGATAAAGGAGTTTTCTGTTACGTTTAGGTTTAATAATGTTATCACCTCCCAGTACTTGTTCTCACGATTTAGTAAGCCTTTAAAAAGAGGTGCGCTCGAGAGCGCGCTTATAAAAACATGGATAAATTTAGTCTGGACTGGAGCTTGTGGTTGAAAAACAGTCTTACAGGGCAGCCTTACTGACTTCTGCACTTACTGATTTTGGAAAATGGTCCCACTGCCACATAAAGTATTGCTCTAAAGAAAGAGAAGTATTACGCAAGACTTCCCAATACGAGCCTTATTTGTTCGCTAATGTCATGAAACGGACGAGTCCAAAAAAAAAAAGAAGAAAAAACGGCATAGTATTTAATACATTTCGTTAAGCACACAATTTCATCTTTCCATGCAACTCCTTTCTGAGCAGTAAAAATAAACCTGCTTTTTTTTCTCGTTCTTTTCAGTTGAAGACTCTAAGAACACGGTACGGTAGGAAAGGTACAGCAACAAGGTGGTCACCGAAGGGAAGCAAGAATGTAATAACGCTTACCGTATGTCGTACGGGAGAATGACCCCAAACTAAGCGCGTAGATCACCGTTCGTGAAAAGCACTCAAGTGGATCGCGCAAAACGGCTCCGCGAGAGAAATCGCTCACCATGCAGGACGCAAACTTCGTGAGCACCATACCCACACCTCCGTACGAACACAGCGCCTATTCCGGAGGGCACAACTGGCCCGACTTCCGGTTGCCTCCCATGACGATGGCGCCGACACTTCGGAAGCAGCCCATGTCCGAGGTCGACGTCTTCGAGTCCTTTTTTAAGCCACTGTACTTTGCGGAGGACCTCAAGCTGACTTCGCAGACCGACCTCGTGGCTGAGCCGCCGACGACTCCGCCCGAACAGCCGCAGCCAGAGCAATGTGGCGCCACGACAGCAGCTTCGTCAGGAGTCGTCGATGGCTCGGCGGAATGGCTCCGGATCCCGCGCGATCTGCCGCTTCAGCGGCCCGTCGAAGAAATGACGAACTTGGTGCCAGGAGTGGGCGGGAAAGCCCGCCAGGATTCGTCGCCGCGCATGTACGACGACGGGTCTCTCGAGAACGCGGCGTTGCACTGCTGCAGGGTCGAGACACCGGAAGAGAGGCGAACGTCGTCGGAGAGCTTGGCCTGCTCGACAGGGGAGCACGACGAGTGGGCAATCGAAGACGTCGCCGTCTCCGTGAAAGGCTGGCCTTCCGCGTCACCGGCCGACGCGGCGGCGGCGGTGGCTGATTCAGCTGCCGGACGTGAATCAGCCGAGCGGCGCCGCCGGAACTCGGGGAGCCTGAGCGGCGTTTTCGAAGACGCCGCCAAGCAAGCGGCGCCGGTCGCCGCCGCTGCCGGCGTCAACGGAACGTCGGTGTCTCCTAACGCTGCCGCGCCTGATGTCCCCACGGCGTCGACGGTGAGCTTCTCGGAGACTCCTGACAGGGAAGAGAACGCCGAATCCGAGACGGAGAAAGCGGAAGCGTGGCTGCCCACAGGTGAGAGTTCCCGCTTCCGCTGCTTCCTCTAAACAGTTGATATCGCAACGGTTGGCCGCGTGGGAGCCCACGTGGTCACGCAATTCGTGGTCCAGCGGGAACCGCAACCGCCGCCGATCTCCCCGCAGCCACCGTATCCGAGCCAAAAAAAAAAAAAAAAATGATAAACGGATGTAGAGGGCAGGCAACACGGACGCGAAATTGGACGTGGCTCGCACGCGGCGAGGAGTCGAATCGTGAGTCAGCGTTGGGCGCGTGAGTAATAGCAATCCGATGACTACGGCAGCCCCATTGGTCGTTAGTGAGTGCTTGAGTCAAAGGGGGACATGGTAGCTTAAATGGGCAGCGCGGCCACACGACAAAGAACTTTTGCGCCATTAGCCAATGCGTAAAATGCGGGAAACGGTAGGTTCGGCTACGTGCCATGCACCTTATCCACTTTCATTTCCATTTACTTCATTATTTGCACATTTCAACTAAACATAACGATTTTGCGTTCTCTGGCTTCGTTGCCTGTTTCTACACGTGGCTATGACTAACAAAGCCCGACGGATGCCCTTATTGTTTTCGCTTAAGCATACGAGTCCTTGCTGGCCAATCGCCAGCTCCTAAGCTCAGGTATACTGCGTGACACCTGTGGTTAAACAGGTGCATCCGCCGCCTTAGCCGCGAGCTGCGCTGGCTAACGCTACCAAGGCTAATCTTGTACGCATGCGAATACCCAAGAAAGTGGACGAGAAGATGGCGCCACGCTAGCTTAAATGGTAAACACCGCACGCGTATAATACGAAAGGTGTGGATTCGGTTCCCAGCTGCGGCAAGTTTGCTTTTCGTTCACTTTCATTTCCATTTGCTTTATTACTTCTACGTTTCAATTTAACGTAATAATGTTTGTTAAAGCGAACCTTTAATAATCACCTGCTTTCCTGAGTTTTGCGTGGCTGACTGGCTGTTGGATGCTGGGTGCTGTTGGGTCGGTCGCTATCTAGGCGAATTTCTCGATGCATATAAGAAAATGGGTTAAATGAAACTACCAGTGAAGTGGCTTATATCACCCTTGTAAGCTAACCAAGTATTCGCACCTCTGTTCTGCACAACAAAATATAACTTCCTGCACAAAACCTGAACATATAATGTCGCCTCACAGTCATCTCAAAGCACACCGATCTGTTTATAGAATGGTGAACTATATTTAACGGACTCTTTGATTTACATATTTTCTTTGATATAGCCGCTCAGTATGTACCACTGGGTGCGCGCCCATTCTAGGCCAATCCTCCAGAATGGGCTCGTCCCACTGTGGTACAAAAGGTACAGGATCCCTAAATGTTGCTTGATATGTGTTGCACTTTTCTGTGCATGAATCTGTCATCACCATTCTTCCCTCAATAAGCATAATACAGCGCCTTTGGCCTTGTGCCATCGCTGCATATACGTCTCACACTGCGCATCCACCTTATTTGGAGTTTGCATTCTGGCATACCTTGTGAAAAAAGCAATGCATAAATATAAATATCATAACGATAAAGGTTGTGACCTTTGCGTTGAACAAACAAACAAACATTCCATTAGATTACACGTTGTCTAGGATGAAAGTAAGCAAAATTCTACGCATCGCCTTTAGTTGTAAAGGATTAATTGCCCACTTTGCTTAAACTTCGCTTCACATACATTTCAACATGTGCAATTTATCTGCGTATTTATTTAGATGCCTTTGCTGCAGTTGACTTTGTCAGAGCACGGTCCAATAATTTTCTGTATAGTGAAGGGGCACTTGGTCTACTCTTCCTAAAATATTTGCTTGTGGTTTCTTACTTCTTAACGTTCTCAATTTCATGGCCACAACAGCACTGAAAATTGGAGTGGCATACCACTTCGAGAAAGGATTTTGCGTATGCCATTTCCACTCTAAAGCAAGATACTCTATGGTGTATATTTATGTGTCGCGGGAGATGAGCTATACCGTGTTGGAACTTCACCTCGTCGGTCAACTTTCGTGTTGCAGAGACTGAGTGACGCGTCGCTTAAGCTACAGGCTCGCTGTCACTGCATTCGAAAATTGTCAGATAAGAACAACTGACGGGAGGGGTGTCGTTATTCTTCTCAACTATACGGGACTCCACCTTTCCCTGTAGTGACCATATTTTGTCCCATGTTGTACTTACACCCTTCCATCTACCCCCACCTCATCTCTTTCCTTTCTTTTTCACTTAAGCGAGCGGGCGTGGTGTTCATGTTTCTAATAATAATAATAATAATAATAATAATAATAATAATAATAATAATAATAATAATAATAATAATAATAATAATAATAATAATAATACCTAAATACTAAAAAAGACGGTCAATTTCCCGTCTGTTATTCCTTCGGATTCACTATGATAGAAATATACCGATTAGGCTGTCAAGTTCATATCTAGGAACTATAACTGCAGGTATTGCAGGTATTGATAACGTAATGAATGAACGGCATCTAAAGTATCCATGTGTTATGCGTGGAGCTATAGTGCAATACTCACTATGCAAAAGTTGTGTCACGCAGTAATAGAGGTTAAATGTCACGTTTGTCGGTGACAGTTCGCCGATACCTTAAAAAAAGTATCAGATCTGTATACGTTCACCCATGAAGCAGTTCACGCAAAAGAGAAATAAAAACTACCAATATAACACTTTCTTTCCTAATTTTTTTTGATCGCTAACAGAATTTAAAAAAAAAGTCAACCACGCATGTAGCACAATTCAACTTGTTATGCTAGATTAGTCTCCGAGGCGGACATTATATGCTAGAGAAATCAAAATGAACATTTTACTAAATGACAGTTTCCCCATTATCTTTTAAGCTAATTAATTTACAGCGCATATTGCTATATCAGAATTGCTGCCGGTTACTTCGGAAGTCATATCCACTTGGAACAAATAGAGAGGATGACAGATATGTGTTTCGAGATATGCTTTCCCAAGGTGTGCGACAAAATTCACTGGTGTTTCAGTAATTTTTGAGCTTCAGTGCATAAAAACTAAAGGTTTTTCGTTAAAAAAGTAAGGGCAAGAACGGTACACATTTATCTCAAGTTTGAGAGCGCTCATACGGTTTCATCTGAGCTAGTTTCAAACTAGTTCCAAATGAATGTGCATTGTGAAATCACAAACTTCAATTCGTGCACTGGAATATGAGCGCTAGAGTAATTCGTTATAATGTTGATTAGTGAAATTTTGTTCATAAGTCAAGTAGGCATTTTGGCTTCCATTGTAGGTAATGTCGTCCTCTTTAATGTCGACCAATTCAGGATACAGCCGCTTCTGCACATATGTTGTTCTTAAAAACGTTAGAAGTGTTTTCTTCTTTCCCTGCTGCGACGGCTTATGAGGTCGGCATTCCAAAATGGTTTGCTCTTACATTGGCCTGTTATCAATGCGAGCGAGCGCAGTTGCGAGCCATAATCTCTGTACACTGCAGCGAGAACAGTCACAAAGAACGTGTTGAAGTGCCTCCTGGCGGCCACAGTCATGGTACGTAACGCTGTCGGCCATTCCGACGCGAAAAGCAACATTAAGTAAAGCCCGGCAAAGCAGGGTTTCTCGCGTTGGTAGAGTCAAGTTGGGGTTCGAAGGCAGAGGGAAAAGTACATGACATACAGTCGGTTGTTTTGGAGACTTGGGGTGTTCCACACGGAAAACGTGAAGTCTCGTGCAAGCACTTGCATTTTTCTGGCGTCCTCTGAGCTTGATAACGGTAGCTGTTCGTGCAGTTAATCATATGCACAGTTAATTAAGCCAGGAAAGTCGCAGCTTTCCCTCGGTGGACTGATGGTAGGGGCAAAGGAGGCATTTTTGCGCACAATTTATTCAGTGCACTCTGCTTGTAAACATTTTCATGTTTATAAAGAACGCTACAGCGAGACATCCCGTTTATCATTTTGAAACAACCCGTTAAACTTAGCATACTAAAAAATTTACAGCAAGAGGCAAGGATATTCGAATGCTGGCGCTCTTCCTCTTTCCACCCGACAAAGTTGATGATGATGTTTTAATAATAATAATAATAATAATAATAATAATAATAATAATAATAATAATAATAATAATAATAATAATAATAATAATAATAATAATGTTGGCAGAGTACCCAGGAACAGCTATGACGCCTTTGTACTGGTACACTTAAAATCTGATATACAAAACACTGTACAGAAAAGCAAATGTGGAAGCGAATACAATACAATATGAGGTAAAGGACTGAACAGGAGAAAAAGAAAAACGAGCGCCGGTCGTGAAAGCGAGTTACTAATAATAAAAAACGTGATCATCTACATCTACACTTCTACAAAAAACAGGCAATGACCTCTGAGATACGTCAATATATCAGAATACGCATTGTGCATGTTTACTTTTCTTCTAAGTCGACGTTGAGCTATAGGAAAATGTATACGGCAACATGACTATGGGGAATGCTTTCTAGCAGATTTTTGCGGTACGCAAAGTTGTATGTGATCAATAAGCTGGATGTATAAGACGCATTATAAGTAATACAAGAATTAATTTAGATAAACATTACCAGAGGAGTTGATGAGCGCCGTTTGCTCGCGACAGATTATTAATATACAATAAAAAGTGGCCAGGGCATTAAAGCAATGGTAAATAAGCGCCCATGAAGGAATATATTCAGTAATTGTGTTGCTCCAGCAGTGGGGTGAATTACTTCTTGACTCCATCAACAAAATTTAAATTCGCTTTTAGGTCAAGTCCCTCAGCTTTTTATCATTTCTCTTGCGTTGCTTCATCTTGTTGAAAGCAGCAGTTTCCTCCGCTTTTTCTCGGAGAGAGGATGGCGATACTCTTGCGACTTTCAAGAAAGCCAACGACCCGTGTACAGTCGGCTATTTACCTCGTCTTTCGTTTGCCGGTTGTGTAAAACGATTCGCACCGAAGACGGGAAAGAGCAAAAACGCAGAAAGAAGGGCCGTTAACCTGGCCGTAACTACCGGTTAACCGTTGCCCGCGAGGCATGTGCCGACCTGTAAACTGTCGCGCCTGATTACACGTCGCTTTGCAAAAAGGAGAGCCGCCTGAGCTTCCGTGCTTCCTTCATTAACAGGTAGGAACGCCGGCCAGTATAAATAGTGCTCGGACGAAGCAAGGAAACAAGGAACGCGCCCCGCCGGCAAACGATACGCCGCAACCATTAGGAACTCTCTCGCTTTCACTCTCTGACGTTTCTCTCAAATCTTTCTTTTTCCTTCACCTTCACGAGCGGTGGAAAGAATCGTGCCAGCGTAGATTCCTTGAAACTGTACGCCTTTTCTTATTCATTATTTTCTCCCGTTGTGAGAAAGACGTTCTGAGTTGCCTTCGCATCGTCCAGCTTAGTCGGGCTCGTGGACGCCGTTCGCTTAGCGGACGCAATTAGCCCGTCGCCACTCGGACGGGCGCCGTCCCTCTTGGCGGTGTCTTAGAAGAGAGCGTACAGCGTCCGCAACCAGCCACCGACCCTCGGCTTCCTCCTCGTAGCCTGGCGTCAGGTACCAGCTAGAGCCACCAGGGCGCACGCCGCCGGCCAGCCGTTCGCTCGCCTTATAACGAGGTGTGGACGAGACGATCCGCCAGACCTACACACCATCAACATCGGCATCGCACGTCAAGGAAAAGGTGCAGAGTGGAGGGGGCGCATAAAGGCGCCGCGACCACGCGCCGAGCCCCCGCGACCAGAGGCGCCGGCGCGACCGGCATGGGATTCATATACACCTGCCTCGTGGCACACTTGTTGCGGGCCGCCCGCCGCCGATTCCATGCACGCTAACAAACGCACGAGCTGGCGCTCTTCCCCTTTCCACCCGACAAAGGGGAGAGAGCGCATCTCTCCGTTCTCCAGGAAAGCAAGCAAGCGCCTCCGTCGGGGAACCGTGGCGACGACGCGATTTCTGTGGGCGGCTAGAGCGCGCGGAGAGCCGGCTTCTGGGAAACGAATCTAATTTCGTAAACGCCGCTGGACCTTCGCGTGGTACAGAACAGGGGGGGAATTGGGTGAGCATGAGAGGGCAGAAGAAAAAAAAAAAGAGTAAACGAAAGAACCTCGTGAGGTAAGACGTATCGTAAGTTACAGCACGGCGCGACAAACCAGTTAGATCGCAAAAAAAAAAAAAAAAAAAGAAAGGAAACGGTTTTCCAATGCCAGATTCGCTTCATTGAGTCGTGCTGTTCGCGATTACACACACGCGGCATGACGCGCTTGTTTGTCTCGTTTGACCTCTGGCTCTCTATGATGGTGCGTGTGTCGGGAAGGAACGACGATGTGGGAAAGGTGGTGCTCTGTCTTTTTCGTGTGCAACGTGGCGTTCATCTCCCTTTAATGGCTGGCGGATAACGCGTGCCCCGCCGTCGGCTTCACGAGGTTGCCGAAACATCGTAATCGCAGCCGACGATACTGCTCCCGCTCTCTTGCCGAGAGGTCAGAGAGACGGCTAGGCATCGGTGGCGCGCCAGGCGAGGACGGCAGCCGCGGCGGCAGCATGAATCACGAGAAACTTGGCGCCGTAACAATAAGGAAAGTGTTTCTCCGCGCGACCGCGGCAGTAAAGACACTGTCGTTGCCGCCGCTTGAATCAGCGGCGCCGTCTCCAGGAAAACACGGGCTGATGCGCGAAGGGGAGGCGCCTCGCTCTGTAGTACTACGCACGGAGGGCATGAATGAAAAACCGTGGCTCGCCTGGAGCGTGACGTGTTACTCTGGCCACTTTGGCCTTGTTTCAGGAAAGGGAGGGGGCAGATTGCTTGGTTCCTTGCGGCTGTCGACCTTGTTTCGACAGGGAGTCGCAAATAACATGAAATAACAGTATCGGAGCTTTCCGTGTGGATGAGACCAACTGTATGGTGCCAACAGCCAGCCATCTGAAGAAGCTCCAGATATTCTTCACGTCCGAATTATTTTGTAATTTGTACCAGTTGATCACCTAGCTTTTTAATAATTCACTTTACATCGACTACGTCAACGTTCGGACCTCAGATCATATTTCGAAATGTCAGTTTCAACTATCTGCAGCGCAGTGCCTTCTAACCCCTCTATTTCTCTCTTTTTCGCTTCAGAAGAACAGCTCCAAATCTGAAAAACCTGTGGGAATAAGCAACACTTGATACGCGTTCCAGAGCGTTAAATCACTTAATGTTTGAAGCGAACTGAAATACCTCTTGACGCCTTCCTTAACACCATAATTATAACGCGTCGTCAATTTAATTCGCCCTTCTAGAGTAATTGCATGTTTTACTCTGGAATAGGCTTTTCTTTTACTAGACGTCAACAGTATAATCATGAGTGCATGCTGCGTGGGGAAAAAAAATGCACGTCTAAATAGCACACTGGAGCAGCTTTTCAGGACCGCATACTATAAGGGCATTCCAGACGCGCACCTTTTTCTTGTCTTCATCTTACGCTGTCTTCAGTATCAGTTCTGTACGATCGTCCAGCGCACAAGTCCTTTTTACCCTGACTTGTCACTACAGAATAGTACGTACATAGAGGAATGCGCCAGCAGCAGCGGCAGCTCATCTCACGCTGCTTGATATTCATGTGCCGTTCGCGCGGCGGCAGGCGTGCTAGGTTCTGCCAGCCCTGTCATTCCTCTTATACCTGCGCGATGGCTCCCCGCTCCGCCGCGCTCCCGGTGGCCCCCCGATCATGCGCCTCTGAGTCAGAGCTGCGGCGCGGGGCTTTATCGCTGCATAGTGAGCTCACGCGGCGCTCCTATCCTTGGTCCTGCCTCGTGCCTGGAGGCATTGGCAGTGGTGCCCTCCTCGCACAACACGTATTCAGCGTCATCTTATCCGCGTAAACTCGTGCCACTCTCCTTTCGCGTGGACGAACGGTTGCTGCGCGATCGCCTATGGCCTGCTTGTAGATTCGACGTCCGTCACGTAGCCACCTGTAACGAGCTCACTTGGCCGTGACTCATCCCCGAGCACTTGGCTTCACGTGGTCGAGATTACGCGAAGAAACCACCTGACAGAGCTCCTATATATACGAGGAAGGGCATGGCCAATGCAGGAGGAAAGGAGACGGAATATTTCTCTCTCTTTTTTTTTTCTTTTCTCGTTTTTTATAACATCGCTTCTTGAGGCAAGCTAATGAAACAGCAAAATAATTAAGCAACGAAACTTTGGAGGCTATACTTATAATCGTAGGCGAGTGGTGAAACTACCACCATTTACCTGAGATGTTAATCTGTATAGGAAAAGGAGGAAAGTGTGAGTCTTTGTAGGATGAGGTTATGGGGCAATCTATAGGTAACTTCGGCGAGCTTCGCTGCAACATCGGCACAGCTAAAAAACTACTGCATCGATATTCTCGAATGGATCTTTCTCCTTTCTTAACTGGTTTCTGAAAGCTTGTAAGGTCGAAGCACGTACTGTGAAATCGTACATTTATTTCATAAATATTCTGTCACAATGCAAAGATTAATAAAAACAAATGGAAGAAAAGAAATAAAGAAAAAAATAAAAGAGATTGACGTTACAGGCTGGAGTGTAAGGATCTTGTCGTTTTGTCCTTCTGTCCTGACTTGAGCAGTGGTGTCTTAGTGTTCAGTGATACATGTTCTGAAATCTGAGACCATGAGCCTCAGACAAATTGCATGTGGTCAAAAATACGGCTTCCTGACCGTGACCTCTACTTTGTGCAAACAACAACGACGACACCGACATAAACAGCGATGCATTTCTCGCTGTCAGCATTGGTTTGCTGGTCATTCAAGGCACCTAAATGCGCTGTTACAACCAACTATTCCATCCAGACGTTAATTGTTTGCGAAGTTGAACGGTGGCCACTTGAGACGAAACGTCTGCATCGGGATCACTGATCAGCTTTTCACAGCTAGCTTTCTAGAGGGGCGTTTTCTGTTTGCTTTTTCTCTTCCTTGCACGCCTTCTTCGTTAAACCGGGAGGAGACTCACGGCATCTCGTTCCCCGCATACCTACCCGCTGATTCAAACTGGACGCGCACGCTGTATGCGGACGCGGAGGCGCTTACCGGTCTTTCACACAATGCGCATTCTTTTCTCACGCTCAAACGTCCATCTAGATGGTTCCCCGGCCGCACCCCCGACTTCGTTGGCTGAGGCTACGCCGTTCTTGGACCGTGCCGCATCTTTTCTTTGCGCGCACTCCCGACTTTCACCTCTGCGTAGTAGCGAGACTCGTTCGGTGGTTTCGTCGCTGCCTCCGGCGCAGTGGCCGGGGAGCGTGCGAAATGACCCTGCTCCTCCGGCGCCCTCCGAAAGAATCAGCGTGGGAGGGTGAGTTGCATCAAAGTGCTAACTCTAGATACGCGTATCGCCTTACATGGCCGCACGGTAGTGCTGCCTGAGGCACTATATCAACAGTGGCTAGGGCTGGCCGGCACATATGCAATTTTCATTGAAAGCATCGTGATAATTTTATTTATTTATGTTTGTCGCTAAACATACCATTAAAAAAACGCTTCTGGGGTAGACAGCGCAATCCCGACTCCTCAGGTGAATTTTTTGAACAGGCGGACATTGCTTGCGCGGCAAACGACCCTTTTCAGTTATCTAACAAGTATACAATAATTACCCTCTAATTAAATGTGGTATATGACAAAAGTTGCCACATTGTAATTTCATTCCGGCGTCAGTGAAGTCATTTCCACTTAGCAGAAATTATGAAACAAGCAAGTGTTTCGATGTATCCTTCCCCGAACATTGGTTTTAAATCCACTTGCGTTCCATTTTGCTTTATACATATAAGGGAGGCTATTGGCATACTCTTGCCCTGTGTATGTTTGGTTGTGCTTGAATTACGGCGTGGTGATTTCGAGGGTCCAACAAAAGAACTCAATGCGATCGACTCAAGGAGCACAGTGCATCCACGCTAATATATGGTGAATTACAGTACACGGTGGGTTAACTTCTCGTCATTACATCGTATACATGATTTGCAATTTACTCGTTGTGTACTGTGATTCTAACTCCACTCCCTCTGAAACTATCACCACAACACATTTCTGTGTGTTGACCCGTTCTATATAGCAGGATAACTCTTCAATCACTCCTGTCTCTGTGCTCACAGCAGGCGCACTGCTCTGCTGGTCTTGTGCAACGTCAATATTTGTGTGTACACATAATCTCCGACGTCCCGTCCTTTCACTCGCATTCCTTGGTTCCCTTGAGAACGCACTACCAGCAGAGGATCAATGTTACAATCACATGAAGGCAAATCACGTCCCTTTTCCTGCAGGCTCGCGCCGTGCTGTAAGCCGCAGGCTGCGTGACATTGTGTAATCTTGATAGTCTACTGCAGGGATTGCGGAATGTGTTCTTAGAAATCGGGTCCTTGCAAGCAGGCTAACGCTATTCACGGTGCGTGAGGTGTTTGCGAAGCCTCTGGATTCACCGGACAGGCTGCAGCGCTTTTGTAAGACGCGAGACCTAATAAGATGCTGGCTGGAAATCGCGTGCGGGTTAGCATAAAGAAAGGAGAAAGAGAAAGAAAAAAAGGAATCAGAGGGTGAGGCGGTGGCTCGATATATCCTTTATTTGCAAGTGCGCTTTTCTGCATTGCACACCTGCCCCATAAACGGAGGCACCACTCTTGTTCGGATGAAGCCAAAAGAGCATGGACTCGGCTTGCTGGTGCCTTCCTTCTGCGTGTGGTCTGATGCACTAGACCCATCTCTCCATGCATTTTCTACCACACAAACCTCCCCAATAGCAAACGGACAGGGAAGGTTGATTACGCCGGCCATTAGCATACCAAACTGCACTGTGGTAGAGCTAGATTTGCATTTAAGAAAGTGGTGCTTAGGGGATTCCAAATACGAAATTGCATCTTCTTGTGCCGTTTTAGTGTAAGATATTCAATTATATGCAACTAAAAGGGTTCCAGATGGCTATATGGCTGCGCATGCGGCAGTGAAATCTCAGTCTTGCAGAGTGACATTTCATGACTCCTTTAGCTGACTGAAATCACATTGCACATGCACACGAACGCGATGACGCTTGATACGACGTCACTGTACAATACAGTAAAAATAAAGTATTTCATTGATGATAATGATAAGTAGCTGGGCACGTGCTTCCTGGCGCATGCGGCCTAGGCGGTACGATATGGCGCGCCCCTCCGCTAACCAACTCTCAAAGAGCCACTAGATCGAAGCTCTTATGTTTCCTTCAATATATAAGCCACAACCAGGGCGAAATAGAACAAACAAGGCAGAACATTAACGCGGAGCACCCTATAGTTGTCACGGGGCGTGCAAGAAGAGAATAGCAGACATACATTGTGTCGCAAGAAACTGCGTTCCGCGAAATTCAGCGGCACTAGATGCCGAACGTACATGATAACGGCTATAGCACTGCGTGCCCACCCTGGCATCAGGTTCACCTTGGTTGCTCTCTCATCGCGGCTGACAGCCTACCGCGAAGAGCCGAGAGATGTTATACGGACGGCTATCCAATTACACCTATACGGAGCGCGGGAGGGTGCTTGCACATGTGCATACATAGAAGCGAGGAAAGACAAGCAGAAAAGGCAGTAAGTACACAGCTTCAGTATATACGTCCTTCTTTCCCAAAGAGGCGCGTCGTGCGCGTGCAGCAACAGTCTTGCGGTGCATAGCTTCTCTCTCTCTCTCTTCTCTCTCTCGTTATAATCTGTTTCGTTGCCAGTGCTCTGGGATAGCTCGTTTCTTTTTTATTCGTCGCGAGAGCACGCGCCTTATCCCGGGGCGCCAAACGACTCTAGCTCGCTTTCCGAAGCAGAGGTCACGCGTCGACGATGCGCCGAGAATTCGGCGACGGCGACGACGCACCGCCCTATTCTGAGAATGCGCCAGCGAGGGCATCGCGGAACGGGAGCCGTTGTTTCTCGGCCGTGGCGCAACTGGCCGCAACGACTCCCGCAGCGATGCATGGGAGCTGCGCAGAGCGAGTCTGCACGGCGAGCGCGCGGGCAGAGGTGCCGCGGAGGAAAGAAAAAAGACGACGCGAGTCCGTGGGATGGAGCACTATTTAGAGCGTGCGCGCCCTCCCCACACAAGAGCACGAAAGAGAAGAGAAATAAAGCGAGCCCCAGCAAGTCGTTGCGTTCGTGTGCGCCACTGCAACAACCGCGGACCCTTCGCTTTGCCTATATCTCGCGTCTCGTCAAATTACCGGTGTTCCGGGTGTGGTGGCGACGAACTTTAACGCTGCGTGGCAGGGGCTCGTTCTCGTTTAACATAAAAATAGGGCGACGCAGATAACGCCCCGGGAAGGATAACAAAAATAGACGCGCTGTTCAAGGCATAGACAATAATAAAAGGCGTTCGCAGTACACGTGCTGCTATTGAAGGGGCGTGCGACAATCCGCTGGGGCAAAGCGCGGAAAGGAAACAAAAGGAGGCTAGAAGCTGTAGTAATTAATTGTTTATTAAAATTAAAGTAAATAAATAAATACCTTAAAGGGAAGGCAAGAAAATTACTGATGACTCCACTGCAACTGTTTAGCACAGTCTGCTGACGCTCAAGCAGCAGCCAGCAGTGTTGGGGTTGGGGTAGGGTCGTAAAATCACAGGCAGAGAAGATAACAGAGAGGAGGGAGTAAAAGAAGGAACTATTTGCACATATGCAACAAAGCGACTAGGTAAAAGTTATCCATAGTTCTCTTGTGGAGTGACTCCCTCGAGAGAGTTTGTTACCCGGCCTCGCGCACCAGCACTGCTATAGGTAAAAATGCTGCGAGCCGTTAGAACGACAATTCCACGATTGAAAACGCAAATGTCGCCTGCGTATATTGAAAGACGGCGAGGCATCGGAACAAAGGCTTCTGGTCATACAAGAAACATTGTAATGGGTCTTAACAGAGTGAATGATTTCACGGATGAGCGGGGTACGAACGTTCCTGCTGAAAAAATAAGCTGTTCGACCGTGCCGCCTAGAAAGTTTTAAGAGTTTTAACATCTGTCTTGATGGTCATCAGTTGGAAATAGTTTAAATTCAGTATTTGTTTGGCATTATTGTCGATCGGCGCTTAATCTGGACCCAACACTTGGAAGCTCTGGAACGGAAAGAAAACCGTGTTCGAATTCTGAGATATCCATTTTTAGTCGGATATAGTCGGATAACCTGCTGAAGCTTCACGTCGCAATATTACGATCAGCTTTACTATCTTCACTGTCAGTGCTAAATTCCACGCCCCGCACAGTAGACAAGTTGCATACCTTAATCGCAAGAAGTCCTTGAGTTTGTCTTGAGGTGATGCCAAGCACACTGGCCATCACAGAAGAGCGAAAGCTAAAAGCGGTACAGAGGGAGACAGCGACATTTCGGCCTGTTTTTTTTCGACCATTTACTCAGCTTTACCGCCACGAACTTTCGAAAGGGTTGCTACTCAGAAATGTATGTAATTTGCATTCACAATTGATTGTGTACGAATCAGTTGTTCTAGTTCCTCCACACAGTGGTGAAGCACTGCCTTCATTGATATATCCAGAACATACGTTTTGTTAGAAGAATGTGAAGTTTCACCAATAGTTGCGGCATAGTAAAGTTTCAAATGTACAACCCGCATACCAGCGCAAAACAAGTGTACGCAAATGGCTCGTGCAATAAAAACCGTTCATCACCTACTTTTGCTATATACCGACATTAAATGTGTAACGCATGTCTGAGATCCATCGTGTTGTACCACACCAATGATGGTAGAACTATAGGTAATTCTGTAAGCGGATAAGGTTTACCTGCGGCAGTCAGCCTTCATATAAATGGGTAGTTCGCGCAGATTCGCGGTTTGTATGTAAGCTGTTCTACAACGTTCAGGCAAAATGTGCACACAGTAAAATAATCGTGAGAATTGCTGAGCTGAGACGTTTTGCGGAAACTCGCGGTAAGAAAACTGCATTTCAATGGGTCACCGGCATACTTGGAAATAAACGAGCGGATGAATTGGCAAAACGTGCACACTAACATGGAAAATGCATTATCCCATGGTTCAATCACGATGTTCGAAACATACTACGCAAACTCTCAGCGAGGTGATAATCTGCGGCACGGTTCAGTAAAGAGGCCAAAAGATCAGTTTTATATGTCCTATAAACTTTGGGCTGAAATTATGTGTACCTTAGGGGCCACTATACATTCATGTCACAAATACCCTTTGTTACTGACCGCACCATCGACTACATCGTACCATTTCTTGGCGCTCTTTGGCTATCATGGACCCTTGCGCGACAAAGCCATACATCATCATCAAGTTATCGCGAAATGTGGAAACCTTGCCTGACCGCTTTCTCCTTGGTCTTGCCTGCATTAAGCGCTTTCTTTTTAACATTCATCGTGCAAGCTCCACGTCGTAAGCGGGAAGAACAGCGGATGATAACAAAGTCATCGCGTTGCTTGACTGCTCGCTAGATGCCCAACAACAGCAACGGCTACGCTGCAAACTTAGTACTCTGAGCAACGAACGACTGTCACTTGGAACAATATTTGGATCATTCCTGGTTAGTGGCCTTGGAACATTTCACTGCAACGAAATACTTTTTTTTTATTACGAACGTACGGACATTTGGTCCAAATACCAGGTACGACTTTATGCAGTGGCTCACGCTCGTTGATATTTCGTTTTTTAGTGTCTGCACGTGCTAACTCTATAGTTCCTTCTAGTGTTATTTTTCATTTTATATTCATCGATTTCATGAAGAAAATTTACATTTCATGTAATTTGATATAACTGAAATGCAGTAGCCGGAGGCGCACTGCTTCCAAACTTTCCAGATGGGCCCCATTTAACCCTATCCTAGCTGCCTTCGCGATTGGAAACTCACTTTCAGTGAAACAATAATTTCACACGCACTTGTAGCAGGCCCTCACCTAGTTTTATCGTCGCTTCTACGCCATCGCGACGCCATCCTTCGAGCATACGTTTGTACATCCATCATCGTTTAGGAAAAGCGCTTTTAAAACACACCCCTAATGTATTCAGCAAAAATTCGCTGCGCACCGAATTTTCTATTGTTTTTAAACAAGGCTGCAATGTTCTTATCTTTCAGTTTTTTGTTCTCACTGGAGATCTGCAGAGTTCAGCGACCGAGTGACTGTGGCAAACTAAACGTACGAAAACGTAATATGAAAAGGCTCGAAACATCTCTACGGCCTCAGCGTGTCTAACGATATTCAGCCCGGCACTGTGCTCCCACAACCTTTGACCTGCTTCATATAACACGCAGGTGCATAAGCCTTACGGTGCCATACAGGTGCAGTGACGAGAGCACCGCGAAGAAACAAAACAAAGAAGTCTTTGGAGGCCAGCAGTGTAAAGAGACGGAACTTGCCACCTTTCCCGAAAGGCACAGGCCAACTCGTAATCAGCGCCAACAGTAATTGCCCTCGTCGCCAGCTTCGCTGATGCGCGCCCGCCGGAGCGACCGATGCGAAGCTCCTCCCGGTCGCGACCTGGGTGCGGCTCCTCCCGGAGACGCTGGACGATGTGCGCGCAGCCAACCTTCGACCCGGATTCACCTCTCGCTCGTCGCCGCTGCTGTGTACGCGTCTGTGTGTGTCCGGCTAAACTCGCCGCTGCCCCGTATACGGTAGCGGCGGCGGCAGCAATGCGGACCTGCGCTCTCGGCGGTGGCGACGTTTATTGATATCGCTCCACCACTATTACGCCCCGCAGACCGCGCGGTCAACCCGGCTGCGCCGCTAGCTAGCTCTCCATCCGCGTTCGCCCGCGATCGTGAGGCCGCACCCAGCTGCGGGTCTCCGCTCGACGCGCTTCAATTTGAGCCGCTTGTCAGCCGGGGCGGAGAAACTGCAGTTCCGCCTGCCCCGTTACCTTCATTGCAGGCGGGACATCGTTTCGTTGTGGCTTGCGTGCTGCTTCTCTTATCTACTCGTGTGATCCGCGCCCGAGTCCTATAGATGGAAAGGCACTCTGTGTGTACATACGCGAGCGACGGATCGCGTGGGTCGTATTTGTTCTTCTTGGAAGCCCCCGATTAGGAACGGTTGTACTTCATTTACGTGAACGTGAAGGAGACGTTGGCGCCTTTAAGTATCTGGGGATAGTTTTACCGCTTCAGATGTGCGGCAAAATGATGTCATTCGCACAGACTGACGTTCATGTGTGGAGATCGACAACGATCCTGTGGCACACAGGTAATCGTTAAGTCAGCTACTACTAGCGCCGTAAACATAAAGTTTAATTTACAAATGCAGTGCACAAGAGGTGAGCGCGTCATTGGCACAGTAGTTCTACCTACAAGGGTCGTGCGAATGGGTTACTTTTGTTCAGTATATTTGCATTAATTTGAAATTTTACATTTCGCCGGCTGCTCGGCTCAGTGTACGGAGCCGAATATGGCTTGTAGATGTCATCGCGCGCGAGCGCCATCTGTGGCACCCGTACCTGTGTATAATGGCTGTGCAGAGGTATTTTAGGGCCTACAAGATCTCTACGTTGCAGAGGGTGCGCTGTTGTCCGTGCCACTGGAATATGAAGAAGACGAAGTCCAATCAATTTAGTTGCAAGCAATTTTGGCTCGTGCTTTTTGAGTGAAATAACTTTTATTGGAGGTATGCTATGTTTGTTGGGCCTTCGGACCGGAGCATAAACACCGAGTGCAAATATCATATTCGCAGTTTTCAATACTTCCCAAGTTCATTAAATTTGCCATATGGGTGCAAAACTGGTAGTTTATCATGTTTAGTCCGAAGAAAGCTTATATGTAAAATTTTATTTCCTTAACAGCGCTAATCGAATATATATATGAACGAGAAGAAAGGGAACCCAGGGGCCCGATTTGTATCAATAATATAAGAAGCCAACAAACAACTACACCAAGGAAAACATAAGGGAAATTACTTGTACTTACTAATTGAATTAAAGAAATGATAAATTAATGGAAACGAAAATGGATGAGAAAGCAACTGTCCGCAGGTGGGGAACGACCCCACGTCCTCGTCATTACGAACGTTTAAATCGATTTCTTTAATTCAACTAGTAAGTACAAGTAATTTCCTCTATCTTTTCCTTGGTGTCATCGTTTGTTGGCTTGTTATGATATATATATATATATATATATATATATATATATATATGGAGAGAGAGAACTTGAGCGATGCTACAAAGTAAACAGACCAAGTGAAACAATTGTTCTGGTTACCTTGTAGCATCGCTGAAGTTCTATATAGATATTGTCGATTCGCCCTGTTATGTTCTTATGGTCATCTTATGTTCTTACTATATATATATATATATATATATATATATATATTAGTCAGAACATAAGAAGTCAGCAAACACTCAAACACTGACATGAAGGACAGCGTAGGGGAAATCATTTGTAGTTCCTTATTGAAGTAAACAAATGATAAACGAATGTAAATGAAAGTGGATGAAAAAACAACTGACCGCAGGTGGAATACGAATCCTCGTCTTCGAATTACGCGTTCGATGCTCTTACCAACTGAGTAAGAGCAATTGGCTTCATTGCCTGTTGGTTGATGACGTCTGCTGGCTGTCAAAAGCATTTCCACTCATCGATGCTGAATTGCTTTTAGAAGAGATTCGAGCGTGCCAACGCTGCGCATCATTCATCTCCACATACCCAGTCACTCTGATGAAATATCTGGGCGAAAGTAAACAAAGTAATATATAATACTCCAGCGCATAAACATTATGGCAGACAAGACGGCCATTCAGTCGTTGCAGTAGTCGGTTGTCAGGGCCAGAAATCGCCGGCCTTTCGAGAGAAACAGTAGGGCGCACACGAAGCGTGTTCCGCGCATTCCATAAAGCAGGTTACGGTCGACTGTCAAAAGTGCCGCCTCATTCGCAACACGTGCCTCGTTTGCCATAGTCGTGACCGCTCCTCACAGCGTTCCGTCGCGGCCTCCTATAAACACCGGCTTGCGTTTTGAATTTCTCTTTTCACCACAAAGCGGTGACCGGAAGCTGGTGTAGAACTACGGTCACGGATACGCTTGGAGCCCGATTTCGTGTGCGTGTCTCTCTAAGAGATGCATTCTAATCATGAATCCAGCAACTCGTGGTAAGTTTCATACGTCAAAAATTGTCTCGAGGACGGAGTAGCGGTTTTGTACGTCATATTGGCGGTCATCATATCGGCGTCATATGGGCAGGCCATGTAATGCGTAGGATGGATAACCGGTGGACCACTAGAGTTACAGATTGGATACCAAGAGAAGGGAAGCGCAGTCGAGGACGGCAGAAAACTAGGTGGGGTGATGAAGTTAGGAAATTTGCAGGCGCAAGTTGGAATCAGCTAGCGCAAGACAGGAGTAATTGGAGATCGCAGGGAGAGGCCTTCGTCCTGCAGTGGACATAAATATGGACTTATGATGATGATTATTATTATTATTATTATTATTATTATTATTATTATTATTATTATTATTATTATTATTATTATTATTATTATTATTATTATTATTATTATTATTATTATTATTATTATTGGCGGTCGCTGCTCTTTCTGTCCGAATAATATCAAGTAAATGGCTGCCGCCTAAAAGAGTGTTCAACGTGTGATCGCATTCTGCGACGATTCTTTCTCCTCAGCATAGCATTTTATCTCGAATAGGGAACAATTGAAAATTTTAAACCACGTTACTGTGCATACTAAAAATAACGATGTAAAGCTAAATTAATTCACTGTGAATGCCTACAAGCTTATTTTCGGTAGTACATAATTGACTCATTGTCCGCGTTTAATTTTGCTATAGGCTATTCTGTAACTTGCCCTTATAATTGAATGACTTGAACTCGGAGTAGGCTTTTATACTTCGCGGTAACTACTTTTCTTAAAGTTGTAGCTGAGAAAGGTGGTAAAAATTCCCAATTCAAACTTGTATGCTCACGCAGAGCATTGTGAACGTTTCTTTCTATTTTGCCCTTACTTCTCTAATTGTTTGCTGAAGTTATAATAGTTCAGTAGAGAGCGAATAATATATCATAAATGTGTTCTTCGATGTTAATATAAAAAATTGTCACAGTTTCGCCCTAAGGGCGAACCAATGAATGCGATAGCAACACAGCAATGTCATACGAAGTAAGGTGAGCGGCTTTGGTAGCAATATGAATTGTAGTAAACATGAGCTGATTAAGTAAGCAGGTGTGCTGCGGCGTAAGTAGACCGACATGAAGAGAGACTCGATGACCACGAGAAGGCGCGTGTGAAACGGTGGTGTTGATGAGAAGCGCTTCCCGTGGGCAGCGCGTGCGAAGGGACACACCTGTAGCGGTGCACTGCCGATCCGGGCAGCATTGCATGTGTAGCGTGCGTTGGAAAATGTCGCCCGACTATTACTAACTGAATGAACAAGCGTGGTGTGAGCGCGCACAAACAAGCATGAATAGATCACACTGAATGACTGACTCCAGACAACGACTGTCAAAACGCTGGCAGCAAGCATACGCCGCAGCGGGCGAAGGTACGTGCGGTCTATCGCTTCAACGGAAACTGAGCGGCGAATGCGCGGCGCATAAAGGTCAGAGCCGTGTGGAGATAAGAGACGGTGCGGACGAGCGACGAGCGCGGTTGTTCGCAGAGTAGAAGTGCCCCCCCCCCCCCCCCCCCCGCTCCCTCCGGCGCTGGCTTCCTGCTTCCTTGCTTGCGCGTGGGGGATGAGTGCGTTCGCTCTCCGTGATAGCGCGCGTCCCCGCACGCTTCCGCTCGGGCATACGGCGCGCGGCGAAGATTTTATCTATAGGGAACCTCACGGCGACGGCGACGACGACGGCGACGGCAACGGCGACAACGACGGCGACGGCGACGCCGACGGCAGAAATCCGGTTGAAGTGTCCATATAATTGCTATCGCAATAATAACTTATTACCTGCGTTGATTTCTGATCTCATTGGCAATGCAAGAGTACATCATCACTTTTCCAGGACAAGAACATTTCTTCATTACATATGTTCCGAGGAAGTTGCCAAAGCGGCGTCAATGTCTCCACAAACTGTCCAAAATACAGTTACTGCGTTCATCAACTGCTTCAGTCGACAAATTACATTTGCCCCGGGTAATAGAGCTAGCAGTCATTTAGCCGTTGTCAAAAGAAAAGGTAGACATAAAATTTTATGCTAACGACGTCGAGATCACGTTCGCAAAGCTTTCATGATAACAGCACGTAGCCTCCGGAATGTTCCGTACATTATTACTTTCTCTCATTGCCATGGAAGCCAGCACTCGACTTCAGAGGGGTATCTCAACCTTAAGTAACCTCACGGAGTGGCTACCGAGGCCAGCGGCAACCACTGCGTGCTTGTAGGCCCGCTTTGCAAAACGAAGCGTAAAAGACAGTGTTCGCTTATCTACTTACATACACACCCTCTACCGTATGGGCCCCGGTTGTTTTGCTTTCCTTGCTTTCTTGCTCGTCAGCATTTGTGCGTAGAGAACTGTAACGCCCCGACGGGTGGGAGGAGACACCTCCCCGAGGAAGAAAAACAAAATACGTTGGCACAAAATCTGAGGAACCAGATCATAGGTCACGCGTCGGATGACCCTTAATTACCTTGGCTAACAGAAGCAAGCGCTCCACAAGTGGAGAGAGCAGGTTCGCGCGCGCCGCTGTGCCACTCGGCTAACCGCCATGTTGGTCACGACTGCCCTCTGGCATCGAGGGTGCGGCTCGTGCGTCTGCTCTGCGCTACCATATCCATCCGGTCGGACCACGTCTCACCTGCATGCGCAACCGCGCGCGCGTTTTATCGCTTGCGAGAAAGCGATTCTCAGCACCCCGTCTTCCTTTTGTTTTGTTTTTCTAATCTTGCGCATGCACAGGCGCCCGCGGTGCGTTTGCGTTCGTATCTCTCCCTTTCCCTCTGGCTCTCGAGGAAGCAAAGTATCAAGAAACAACAAGCTTGCATCCACGTGTTAGCTTCCTGTCTCTGGAAGCATCCTAGCCATTCTTCCTGGCGTGGTGTCGCGGGGCAGCATTTTGAGAACAATATGCTAAAGCGCCTTCACCTCTCAGAAAGTCATGACATCCTTCCTCCTCCCCTCGAAACGTATTCTTGATGCATCCTCTTTGCCGCGCTTCTGCTGCTCGAGAATGTGTGCTATTTGCTTAGCGGCGATAATGGATCGTACGCTCGATCTCTCATCAAGGTTGCGTATCAGTTCACCCCGGCATATATGAAAAGAACGAGACAGGAGAGCGAGAGAAGAGAGGGATGCGGAGGTGGCAGCTTAGAAAAGCAATGCCGAGAGAGACGTTCGAGCGGTGAGCAGCAGTAGATGAGCGATACGCGGATGCGGCCGTCGCAGGCATCTCAGCGAGCGAGGCCCATTGGAATGCGCTCCCGCTCCTCCCCCTAACTCTGAACAGCGCGAACAGGTCAGACGGCGCTGTCTTGAAATGGTTGTGGAATGCCGGAGCAGGCAGCGCTCTCTTGTAGTAGCGCTGAACGGGAGCAACCGCGGTGGAATGCGCCTCCGCAATCTTGACGGTCGACTCACCGCGAGCGCAAGTTCGGCGGATACGTGTGTATACTGGACACCGGCTACGCTCACCATACGGGGTGCACTCTCAGCCACGCTGGTGGTTCCGCTGTACCACCCCCTTCCTCCCATCCAGCTCATCATCGCGAAGGTGGCTGCGCCAACCTGGGCTTCGCGCGCGTAACCACTGTTCACGTCGGAATGCGTAGGCGAAGCTGCCGGCGTGCACCTGCTGCCGCCCTGCTCTATCCGTGGCTTTTTTTTTTTTTTTTTTTTACCTCCGGGTGGCTGCGATACTCTTATTTTCATAAACGTTGTTTTGTGCTTGAGATGCTCATTGGTGCTCGGCTCTCTCGCACCGATGGGAGTGCGCTAATGGCCGCGCCAGAGTGGGGGATGGAAATCACGGTCGCAGCCACTCGGTCACGCCGCGCCGTCACACCTGAGCGGCCACTGAATCACGGTCGTTCGCGCTTGACTCACGTGCGCGCGCGCTCGCTCGGCATCGGCCACAATGGGGGTCCGTCCCGGCGAATGCGCGTGGGCGGACCGACGAAAGCGGTCAGTGTCGCGCTCATCATCGGGTCCGCACTCCGCTAGGGACCTTTCCCCCTTTGGCTCCAGACAAACATGACAGGATGACGTCACTCTTGCTCAAGGGGGCGCCTTTGTTTAGTGAGGATGACTGGTTCAGCTGAATTGAGTTTACTGTCTCCTTTTATCTGTTGCATCCTGTGTGATGGCGTTGTCTCCTGAGTAACATGGTGAGCTGGCAGAGGACACGTATGCGCTTCGTCCGGCCATAACACCTTTTAACGAAAAACGTGCTGGCCACGGCAGCTGCTGCTGCTTCTACTTATTGACGGAATACCCACACGCCATTTTACGGCCTAAAAAACTAGCTGCCCGAACTCGTACTGTACCCACGGGATGAATTGTCGTTTCGTCCGAACAATTTGTACTCGCTCGCCTCTTACGAGGCGAACAGAATTCTCTTTTGCGAATTATGTGTACCTTTGCTGCAGGGATTCGCAGTTGTACAAAAAGAAATGTCGCTGAAGCCAACGTATTGACAAGGAGACTTGCCTTAGTCAGTACAGCAACTGCTTTGGAAAGTTGCTAAGCAAATCGCTAAGGAAATCAGTTGCTGCCCTGACGAAACGTTGGCTTTGTCGAAACCTGGGCTTCAGCGACATTCCTCGTTGTACCGTGTTAATCACTTCAAGCCTCCATCCTCCTCTGAATCATTCCTTTGTTTTGGGTTTCAACCTTTGCTGGAGTTGTTTGTAAATGACCCACAATAGGGTGGTTTGTCTTAGTACACGGGCGTTTTTCGCATAAATTCGGCTGCTGCGAATCGAGCTCGCGGGCTCGCACGCTACAACGGAGCTTCATTAGTCACTGACACACAACAGCGGATAACCGAGGCTAATGTGAAATATTCTTTCGGTTATTTCTGTTTAGACAAATACATACATATTGTTTGCATGAATTACGTTGTTTCACCTTTTGTGTTTCTTTTTTTGAAAGTGCTCTTGATAATCTAAATGCACATATCTAATGAATAAGAGCATATAAAATACAGTCTAAGAAGCCACGACAGGCAGTCAAACAACAGAAACTAAGAAGGAAAGATAGATGATGCGTCTCTTTCGACTAATCTTCATATTTTCATTTGTAAACGTGAGCGTACACACGTATTGCTTGTTTGGTGGTGCTGCGCTTATCTTGACATATCCAAATGAACGTGGATATGAGTGCATATTTGCAATTAAAGATTAATTTCAAGAGTTGCGTCGCGTCTGTGTTTCTTTAAATGTTCCTGTGGTTTGCGTCGTTTCCGCCGTGATCGACATTCATTAATTCACCGTTCCAACTCGCCCAAATCAGAACCATGTTAATCCGTCTGAAAAGACAGAGCACGCGTATCTATGCGGGTACATGTTGCTTAGAGAGAAAGCTCGGTTTTGGCATAGGCAGGGTATAGTTCAATTGTGCTCACTCTTTTAACCTTCGACGCCATTTCTGTTACGCAGACCCCACCCAATGGGACGGCAACGACATCTGCGTATGGCTGTGCTTTATGAGCGACAACCTCGGGCTGCCGGCGCTGGACGCCGCCAAGTTCCCGGACAATGGCGCAGCACTGTGCGCGCTTACACCGGAGCAGTTCCTCGAGAGGACGGATGCTCGCTCGGCCAAAATACTCAACGACTTCTTGGTTTTAAGAAAGAGGGGTGAGCGATGCTATACAGTGCAGAGCAGCAACAATTCGCGAAGTTTTAGAGCGAAGCTTTCTCTGCCTGCACGCTCTCACCGCTCACGAGGGTTCGGTGCAAGCGTGTAAGTTTCTCGCCGAATAGACGATTTAGTCTCCTGAATGTTGACCAACAAAGTAATGTCATGAGTGCGCCTATGTTCTGCGTAATCAAACAATAAAACGTCACATGAAACCTTTATATGACGTAATCGATGTAGTGTCGTCTTGTAGGCGACGTTACTGCGCGGCCGTGCTGGCGAGCGTTGTCGTACGTCGTTTTATGCCAGGTATCCTGGTGTAAGAAAAATTTGGCGGGGGCCCGTGCCCGGAGTCGTGTTACCGTGACTCTGTCGCAGGTCGTGATGCGCTATGACATGCGATACGCTGTCTCCTAGCAGGCAATTCAGTCGGGCTAGTCGCCTGAGGAACGTTTTGACACGAGTGTCATTCGCGTTCACCTGCCTCTGATATACTGTATATATAGAAGGCTAAATCGGCCTGAAACTTGGCGCTCATCTCATGACGAAAGGCTACGCACCTACGTTTAATCTTTTTTTAACGCTCCACAAAATGAATGAATGAATCAATGAATGAATGGCTGAGTGTCCTATTCTGATTTGATTGATTTATCGATCAATTGATTGATCAATTGATTGATTGATTGGGTGTAATGTCCCAAAGAAACACTGGGGTATGTGAGTGACGCCATAAGGCTAGTCTCCGGATTAATTTTGACCACCTGATGTCCTATAACGTGCACCTGAATCTAAGTACGCAAGCGTTCTTGCATTTCGCCGCCATCAAAAGGCGGCCGCAGCCGCAACCGGGAATCGAACCCGTGATCTCGTGCTTAAAAGCAGAACTTCATAACCAATGAGTTACCGCAGCTGGTCTATGTGGCCTATTGAGGGGGGTGGGAAGATATGAAGGGATATATACAGTAGAACAGAATGTTACATATTTTTTTAAAAGGAGACCAAAAACAGGCACAATGTTTTATTGGAAAATGTGTAAGGCCTGTTTAATGTAATAAATACTGTCATTTGATTCTATTTCTCCTAATCGATGTTGCTGATTTTTAATATTGTATTCCCAACCTAAATGATATGCAACTGCACTGACGTCGAGACCACAAAGAAATAGAGCGTCATAATTAAAATAGAACTGGTATATTGAATCATCATGTTCCGAACATAAAGTAAGTCATTCGATGGGAGGGATCAAATTCAGGGCATTGTAAAACTCGAATCATAGCACGATCGAGCCGCATGCATACAGAGAGCGGCAGCAAATTTGTCATTTAGCAAGTTTGTCAGCTCGGAACAAAGAGCTGAAGTTCATCTTAATTAAATTCCCTCACGTATTTGGAAATACTGCGAGATTAATATAATATGGAAGAGGCAACATTGTCCTATAATCTCCTGATTCGAAATTACGTAACCCCAACGGCAGTGGGCCTGGTACTTACGCCACTGATTGGGAACCAGTCGAATTTAATTTGAACTGTACTGGTGTTGAGTAATTCGTTAATCATTGCCGGCTTTCTGGCAGTCGAACTCGCATTAGTGAGTCACGCAGCGCAAAGTATTCAATTCAGTATTATGATGAGAAATGCTGCACTTTGCCCCTCCGAACGATTCCATTTACTAGCTTCTGGATGAAATGCGCGCCAATGCGACTCCAATTGCCAGAGCTGGTTCTCTTTGTAGCGTTTGCTAAGGCGAATGCAGCTCTTGGGAGGCATTCCACTCTGCATTCTGCTCTACTCAAACTACACTCATTCGCTAAGCACTGTCCATCCTTCCTCCCGCTACTGGAGTTAGATTAACGTCATGATGTTTCTGCTTTAATGTTAGCGGCGTATCGTTTGAGAGAGGCAGGTCAGCAGTAGCAACGCCGACTAACAGCTCTTACGATTTGCAGTTACGCGCACGCCTATTCGTAATTTGTTTCGCCGGTTTTATGACGGCATATAGAGATCGCGCTACCAGTTTTATCCTGATGAATAGGACGGATCAATGCGTGAAAAATCTACCCGAGAAGATCTGATGTAAAGCGACGGTGACGGACGCGCAAACAGGATGGGATGCATGCATTGACGGAGTGGGCGTCTTCCTATAACGGACATGTACCGGAATTGAAACGCCCTGTGCGTTTTCTTTCTTTCTTTCTTTCTTTCTTTCTTTCTTTCGTTCTTTCTTTCTTTCTTTCTTTCTTTCTTTCTTTCTTTCTTTCTTTCTTTCTTTCTTTCTTTCTTTCTTTCTTTCTTTCTTTCTTTCTTTCTTTCTTTCTTTTCTTTCTTTCTTTCTTTCCTTCTTTTTATAGACATTGGTTTGCCGCATTTTGTATCAGCCGTTCAAATAATAAAATATTTGTGTATGTAAATCCATTTATAACTTGGTTTGGATGTCGGAAACTGATCAAGCAAACGTTGAAATTTTCTTCATCGGCATGATATCGGGCGGTGCTGAAAAATGTTATAGAAATCTAATTCGCAGTTTAAACAACCTCGTGCATTATTCATGTTCTATAGGAGGTTCGACAGCTACTTGAGAAGCAGTGTCAGATCATCGTTATATGCCTTGTTGAGAAATGCCCACTTCGCCTAGTGCTCGCTGGAAAATTATGATCGTGCTCAAGGAAAGTGGAATACGGAATCACGAGCTTCGTTGAATTCATTCAAACAAGTTGGAGATCAGTGTTCTGTATCTTAGTTATGAACGCAGAACACCTTTATTATTGCTGCAGCATCGACATGCTTTGCCTCCGGTCTAAAATTATAAGAACCGTGTCGCCATGGTTCACTTGCGTCTAGTTCTTCGGTGAATGCACATATCTTCTTTCTACACGATAGCCAAGCGGTTTTTCGCTATCGCATTTGGACCACCGGGCCGAGCGCGACCAGCACGAACTGTATTTCACCAACGACAGCAGAAAGAGGATACGAGGCATGTCTGCGTACGAGTTTCTTTGCCTGTCAGCAGTCACTGACAAGCGCTACCAAAGACGTACTTGACGTACGTGGTGGTGCTGCGGTGCTTTAATAACTTACTGACGACGGCAGGGCCCTAACCCCTGTGACTTATCAGTTTCCAATTTCATTATCTTGCAAATGCAAGCTTGGTTCTTAAAAGCATTATTGACTGTTTAGCGAGATCTGTAACTGTCGAATAAGGCCACCAGAGGCACGCCTAACTTGCGTTGTTTAAGTGTGTCGGTAACAGTACCTAATGTAGAATTGTTAAATTAAAGGGCCAGGAGGTGTGCCCGGTTTTGATGAAGAGCGAATGTTGCTTCCCCTCGAATTCTTCCCTATTTCAGCCACTAGGATGCGCATGCGCGCTTCACCGCCACAAAGGAGGTTCGGTTAGCCAATAAATAATCAGCGGTTGGACTGCGCGCTTGTCTAACCGGTTCCAACCGCCGCATGCGTCTCGTGTTGTGTCCCGCGTGTTACCGCTAAATATTCACCAAGAGGTAACACTCTATTGTAACATATGGTACGGTTGTTTTCTATTACCTTCTACAGATCCGAAGACGACATAATCGCTATATCCACACGCACGCACGCACACACACACACGCGCACACACACACGCGCACACACACACACGCGCACACGCACACACGCGCACACGCGCACACGCGCACACGACACACACACACACACACACACACACACACACACACACACACACACACACACACACACACACACACACACACACACACACACACACACACACACACACACACACACTTCTGTATTTCAACGTCGCGGTTAGGTGCACAAAGTAGCATATCTCCATGTAAAAGGAGAAACTAACCGTCTCCTTGTGTTTCTTGTCGCGAAAAAAATCTCTCTGCTTTAAACACACGCAGCTATTTAGGCGTGCGATCGTGTGGTATATAATATAAGTTGGCCTGTTAATGCTACATCCTGAAATTTCGTGTTGAATTGCAGTATTCGAAATACACTTAATGGTTGTTTTTCGTCGTCTGTGGCGACAAATGGTTCAGTTTAAAACCCTTTCCATACACTTGTGCACGCATCCGACTTTATATCCTGGATGCCGATTTTATGTGAACGCTCTTGAGTTAATAATTTGGGGGAAAAAGTTAAAGGGAAATGGGCATGACAACGTCGCACGAGGTTGTTATAGATAGTTAGATCGGGCCAACGCGACGCCATGCGCTCCGTTGTGCGCTGTGCGCGCGCCAGCCTCTCGGAAAAAGAGACACGTCTTCTCCACGCGGCGCGCTTGTATGGCGGGGGACCACGGTTTGGGCTGCCTGCCTGCGTGGCTCGCTCGTGCCGCAAGCACACACAGGCCGCGGCTCGCGACTACTGAGCGCGTCGGCGTCTGCTCTGAGGGAACACTCGTTGCACGCCTGGTCAACGCGTTGGAAATTTACAAGCCAATCGGCCGTTTCAGATGCCGGCCTCATCAAAGGGCCCGCGCTGGACGCCCCATTCAGCCGCGACAGCGGCGATGGCTGCGGCGGCCGGCCGACCGCCCGAAGAAGGTGAGTCGTGCCCGCGGCGCGAGCTTTATTCCTGGGAAGGAAGGCAGAGAAAATAAAAGAGGAAAGAAAATACAGAGAAAGGAAACAGGCGCGCGTGCACGTGTGTCCGTCGCCGTCGTTGGTCGGTCAGCTTGCGTCCACCGCGGCCCAAACACTCGCGCCACGCACGGGGGCGACAACGGCGGCGCGCGCGTTTCCTCTCCCGTGGTCCGAGCGCTGCGGCTGCAGCCTCCGAGCCATCGCTGCGGCCACGACGGCCTCTCCCGTCTTCGATGTTCGAGGTGAGGCTCGCGCAATGATGTGAAGCGCGTATCCGTGCACACAAGCAGTACGTGGCGCAGGAAAGGATACGGGGCAAGGATCATTTGTCACAGTCGCTAGAGGTGTGTGGTGAAGCTGGTGGGGACGGGTGGATTCGTCCTGGTATCTTGGCTGGCAGCTGCACCGGCTGAGTGGCCTTTCGATTTTGCCGCGAATTCGTGCCGCCACGTACACAACAGTCTAGTCTTACGCGTAAATATAGAAGTGTGAACACCGAGTAACGCTTCTGTTGCTACGCACGCACATGTGGGAGCAATATTTTCAGTTTATCATGCAGTGCCCGACACAAAAGGAATCACGCGCACGTCAACAAGATGCTGCCCTGTTCACACGGCCTCGTTGAGGAGGAAAGGAAAAAAGGGGAAGACGGATGGGGGCCGGACCTTGTGAGAATGCAGGTGGCCGTTTAAACTAGACGCATCAGTCTGTCTTGAACACGAGAAAAAAAAAATAGGTGCTTAAATGGCGGACGACGCGGAACGCGCTAATTGCTTCACTGCAGTCGGTCTCGTATGCAATTATTGAGCGGGAGTTGCAAGTTATTTCGCGCTTGCTTGAATTTGAACGCCGAACACTCATGCGAAAGCGTTGTCAAATAACGGTAAACATTTCAGTCAACCCGCATGGAGGTGTGACGAGGCATACATAATAGGATGTATACATAATAGGCAAACAAATCAGCCTTCTCGAGGCAAAAAAAAAAAAAACTAAAGCAAGATATGAATGAATAAGACTAATTCGTCGTGAAAAGGTGCTCTCGATAACTTCTTGACATCGATGCTGGAGTCGGACATCGGCTCACGCACACAGACGCAATAAAACCTTGTTTCAATCGTTAACGCATCATTCTTCTCTCTGTGTCACGTAACGAAGGAACCGAGAGAGCGCCACTAGCGACCTTTTCACATTCAATACAGTACAATGTAATGGTTAATATTTCCTGGCACGAGAGAGAAGGACGTAAAGACTCAGCCTGCGCTAAGGATCGAGGTACCACCCTGCGATCACATCCCGCCAAAGCGCTCCAGTTGTGTCTTCTGAACCCACAGCGGTATACTCTAGATTCGACCACTTCGTCTGGTTGCATCAGGCGAAAAGAGGGACGCTGAGCCATGGTGTTTGAAACCATGCAACTCGTCACGCAGTGACCCACCATCACGAAGAGCCCATGGCACGCTAGTTGAGGCACAAGTCACAGTGCGAGCGAGGCAACACAGTTTGTCTCTTGTCTTTTCGTTCTTTTCCGCGAACCCAGCGCCCGTTTGGCGCTTCTCGTTGAGTCCGGACGCGGCTAAGCGGTCGTCACCGCGGCCGCCCCCTCCTTCCTCCCGTTCTGACTCGCTACGGCGCGGGCGAGTGCGCTCGAGTGCTGCAGCACCGAGTCCCCGCAAGCGCGAAACGATCTCCTCGAGGCCCCGGTGGACGGCGGTTCGTCGAAAAGGGGTGTCGTTCGCGATAAGCCTTCCTGCGCGAAAACGCCGGCATCCCGGGACTGCACCGCTATAAGAGAACTCGAGCGAGCGCGTTTGCAGCAGATTTCGGACGGGAGGGGGGAGTGGGGTCGCGGGTCGGGTCCACACGAGGCCTCTTCTTTGTCTCAGGGTGGCAAGGGCGAGATGGTGGTGGAGGTGGTGCGGGAAGAAAGCGGCGGCCCCTCGCCTGCACGATAGATGGCTGTGGCTGCTGATAGGGGCCCGGGTCCGATGGCCGAGCAAAACGGGGCCCGAATTGCAGGAAGGAAGCTGCGGCCGCCGGGGTACTTTGCTCGCCCGGGACCCGGAACCCCCGCACCACCGGTCACTCTCTTGTTTTCTTTTGGAGCTGATATTTTGACTCCTTAGTTTTCGTTTTCGTTCCTGTCTTTACGCGAGTGAGCCCTATCTGGAGGTTTACTGATATTTTATACCACCAGGCCTTCACTCTTTATCTTAAGTTGGTTTTTGCGCATATGGCTATTGAGCGCCTCGCTCACAGATACCCGCGGATGTGTATGAATGTTTTTGGTCGTTTCTTTGCACCTTAGCGGTCAATGCCTGCTCCTTACTTGGCAGCTATGACTTGGGGTATAGGTACCGCTCGTCTTTGATGCTCTGCAAGTATCGCTTTCGATTTGCTGCCTATGTTTGACCACTACGCTCACACTTCGTATGTACTGACGTACTACTCCCCAGGTGGTGTCGTTTTCTCCTAGTTATTTCTGTTAAATATTAGTTTTCGAAGGTTTTTCGAGTTTCGTGCGTCAGTCAATGATTACTCGTCGTGGGAGGTGCATAAAATGTTTATTATTGTTGTGATCTCTTTGTATACATGGACCTTATGATATCAAATAATATTATGGTAGTGGAGCCACCGGATCGATTGGCGGCGCCTCCGGCCCCGCTTTAATTCTTTCTCCTCAGGACCTCAATAAAGTTCGTACTCACTCACTCACTGGTAGTTGGTTAACACTATGCCCGTTCAAGCGCTGACATGCGCGCCTAAAGGATATTTGAAGCTGGCGACTTCAAATTTTCATTTCGTATGCGCATGTGCGCTCAAGCAATATCAAAATTTACCGATTCTTACCCGCGAAAGTCACGCCTTGTTATGTTGCCCTCACCCGCCGTCCGTGCCGAACACACAGCAGTGGTTGCGGATCTTGTAATATACGAACGCCCATTCACAGTGCATATGCGGTATAGTTCATGGCAAGCAAATCCAGATGGGTACACTTCGTGACGTATGATGTAGAGCTTTTCTGGCTTACGGGCAACTGCACTTCCCTGCTGTCCAGGGACGTGCAGCGGTGCGCAAACGCCGGAAAATCCCTCCGAGTAAATCCCCTCATTGACATGCCGCGGTTAACCCATTACCATCGCGGTCACGCTCTCACAGTGTTTAAAAACTCGTCCACACCTTTTCAAGGCTTCGCCTGCATCCACGAAGGCCTAATGCTGCCGTAATAAGCCTCCCGCTTTCACTAGAGCAGTTCCACAGTCTCCCCTCTTGTCCACATGATAGAATAGAATCCTCCGCTAACAATAACACTCCACCACGACCACGTCCCGCTTTATTAAATGAAAAGGGCAACTCCCCGGTAATCCGGCGCTCTCCATTCAGCGATCTATGAGCCGTCGGTGTAGTCGCTATCTCGGGCCCTCCCCAGCCTCCCTTTTCTCCTCCACTGCATCTCCCTCCTGGGCGTGCGACCGGCACCTCCCCCAAAGTCATTCTTCGCTCGGCTGCTTTATCTTTTGTCTCGGTAATCGCCGCATTCGTTATTGCGCACGTGTCTCCTTGATCGCATGCGTTCGCCGTCGTTCACGTGTGCTGCCGCAGTGGCGGTGACAACGCACGCGCCTGCGTATGTGCGTGCGCGCGCCTTTATGCAAATACGCGCGCAGGGAATCACGCCCTGCGGATCCTAGAGAGACGTCGCGGTGCTTCGCCGCTTGGCGTTCGGACGACGTACTCCATCCTTATACACAACCCCTCTCGCTCACTCTCTTGGAAGCCCCCTCTCTTCTGATCCGTTTATATTGAAAACTGCCTTGCCCGGTGGGCCTGAATAATAAGCCGTCCGAGGGGAGAATGCGCCTAGATGCTGATAGCGCTGAACAATGCTCCCGTTCTGTCCGCCTTTCTTTTTTGCCTTACCGCACTCCGGCCTCGGTTAGCTCTCCCTACTTCCAAAAGTAAGAGAGAGGAGGTTGTTCGACGTCTTCCCTCAGGTTCTCGCCGGGCCGAGTCCGCGGCGCTGCCCCGTGTCGTAATGGAAAGAGAACGCCGTGGCGCCGCGTGTAGTTCATTAAACGCTCGGATCCCCTCCACCCGGGCCGGGATCCTGCCACTGAGGCCGGGATTCGAGGCTGCACTAACTCTCTTCGCGATAGCATCGCTCTTTTCTCGTTCTCCACACTCTCTTTTACCGCCCCTCCCCTTTACCCTCTCTTTCCCATAACCCACTCCCTTCCCTCCTCTTCATCCCGTGGTTCCTCGCGGTTCTCGGTACATAGTACGTACTCTGCTGGGCGTCGCTTGCTGCTTTCTGACTTCTGCCTTGGCCGACTTTCTCTTGTTCTACATTTCTGTTCGTGTATGTGTGCGTGTGTCGCGTCTTCGCAAGCACCCGCGGCTATTTATTGGCTCCCAGCCCTTCTTTGTATGCGGCGGCGCTGGGTTGTGAAACTCGGCGAGACAGGTCGCGAAGCGCGCGGGGTTCATTCGGCCGGGGCCGGGCCGTGCGTCTCGCCGTCTACGGTGCGGGCTACGGCCGTAACCGGAGGGTGGCACGTCGCCGAGCCTTGCTTAATCTCTGAGAACGTAGTATGTACTACCTTTGGTTGGTGCAATCTTAACTCCACTCGTTGGAACTCGGGAACAACGCAAAGCGTGGGGACGAGGTCGACAGAGAAGTTTTACTCTGACACTTAGGAGCTTCAAGTGACAAAAGCAAACAGGTTAAATAAATAATTGGATCATTGTAAATGGCGTGGTCGATGTTTAGCTTGCACAGTGATAAATATGATAAATATGATAAATATGATAAATATGATAAATATGTTTAGCTTGCACAGCGAAAATATGACGTTTATATTGCGGACTTCGAGGTCGTTACGAGCCGCTGCAGTAGTATTCTGCTTAATTACTGCGTTTTTTTGGCACGTGTTCGAATGAACTGAAATTCAACATGCCTTCATAGAAAATCAGGATCAGTGGTAAGCCAAAGCAGAAGCTGCTCCTGGTGATCGTTTGTAAGACATCTCGACGTAATTCGAGAGCACCTTGCTTGAATTGAGAGGATGCGTGTGGTGCGCTTCCATAACGCAAACATAGAATTTGGATAGATAAACATGTGTACGCGCGTATGCTCTCCCCTAAAAACACTGACAAATACACGCACTGTGTCATACATGCGCACAGTTGTGTAATCCCACTCACAATATTTGTTTATACAGGCTCGGTACTATACACCTCCTAAGTACGTTACATCCCTTGTTGTGCTGCACTTTATCCCAATCCTGCATACAACTTATCAAGGTGACGTCACATTTCACAGCTCTAAACGAACAAGACAATGTACACGAGTACACAGGGCAAAAAACATTAGTACCACTTTAATAGCCAACCACAGTACCACAATAGCCAATAGTCTTCTCTATGTGCATTGTCTTTCCCTGCGGATTAGCATTTTACTCAAGGAGGATAGACTTTTGAACCAGAGGTGGCAAGAAAGCGGTGCTCATCAGTGTATCGAGGACACTGCACACGAGAATGTGCTCCATTCTTACAGTCGAATGAGAAAGACTGCAGTGTAACGATTTAATAATTGGGAAATAATGATCTGGCATGTCATACACGTGCCCGGGGCCGTGGACAGAAGTCAGAGACCACAGCGTTTCGTTATGCAACACGTATTTGCCTCAATTTCTGGTTATCGTTGTTTGTTTCGAGAACCTTATTTAGCGAATTACCACGCTACTACAACAAGCAAACAGAAAACAATAGCACCGCCATCGTGGTCCACATTTTGAAGAAAAAAAAAAGCAATGAGTGTAGCGGAGTCATTTCGCTTTGCACCATACATAGGATCTGCAGTGTGTTCTAGAAATGTACAGTCTGGTGCGACTGTGACCACGCTGCTCCCATAATGTGACTTTATTTGCATTTCTTCTCCAACGGTTCACTCACAAAATGATCCGGTAAAGTGAGAACGAAGGTAAAATATTGCATTTTCCGATAGATTGTTACATTTTAGCCTGCACAATTCAACACTCGTCCAGTTCAACAGCACTCGTGTCCCCTTTCCTTCGCCGCGTGCGTGGCCACGTTGTTTCCCGCTGTTGCATATGTTCAGTGCTCACTTCGCCACTTGCAATAGGCAGCGCGCTGCACTTCGAACTCGCGCGGTGACCAGCGCAAACCGCCTTGACGTCATCTCGGCTATCGCGGACTGCGACGAGATACATTCTCCGTTTTGGCGCCTCCTGACACGTCGAGCGTGCGGCCACGCACGCTCTCCCTCGGCCTCCTCCCGATCCGCATCACTTTACTCCCGGAGCCCTTTCGCCGACGTTCCTCCTCGGTTTGTTATATGTCGCGGAACGCTCGCGGAGGCGGAACTCGGATCACAGCTTCCGGCCCTCGAAAGCCGAGGCGACCGGAACGGTGCTTCTCCATTGGATGTCGCCATGGCAACTGCGCGGTCGCCTCCCCCGTTTTCCCCCAGCGATCTAACGCGAGCAGCGTTGTAATCCGCCGCAGCGCCTCACCGCCCCCCCCTCCCACCCTCCCCTTTTTCCTCCTTTTCTCCCTTCTACGTCGTATTGATTGGCCCGATCTCTGCGTTTGTTCGCTACAGCCTTTAGACATCATCATCATAACCCGAGAACAGAAGTTGGTTCGCAGAGGAAGGAGGGACGCACGTCTCGCTTACAACGATCATACACGAGGAGCGAAGGGAAAGCGGGACGGGAAAAGCAAGCACGGTTTTCCCTAAAAGGAAAGATCAACTGACGTCCGTCTTTCGCTCTTTGTAAACCTCCTCCCCACCTCTTTCTTTTTTATCGCTTCTAATTTTTGCCGAGGACCGCCGACTGTCGTCGAAAAGGAGAGGGGAAGGCTGAGTTTGAAGATAGCGTAGAAAGGGAGGCGCGGGATTCGGGACAACTTCTCCCGCCTCTCCTCCAGTTCTGTCTCTCCTTTTCCATCCGGGTGACAAAATATTTTCCAACAGATGACAATCGGGCGATCGCAAAGCTGTAAGCAAAGACAGCAGCCGCCGTCGAATCGAGTCTGGTGTGCGAGATCCGTTTTGTTGCTCCTCTGTTCGCCGATTCGGGTGCTTCGTTCTCTCTCCTTACTTTCGCGCGCATATTCTAGTGTTTGTCCCCTTCTTTGAGCCCTCTCCCCATTCGGGCCTCGCTTCGCCCTCAGCCTTCTGTGTATAGCGCAAGCCAAGCCGATCTCTCTTCCTCTCCACCCGTCGGACGCCCACACTGGCGGCCGCAGGAGACGGGGCCGGCACACCGTCAGGAAGGAAGGCCTTGCGGCGAAGCAGACTCGACCAGGGTTAACGTTCCACTTCCTCCGGCGCTTGTTGAAGCCACCGTCGCTCGCTGTCGCCGCGATTTTCCTGTGCAACAGCGGCAACAGGAGCTGACCGACCGCGATGCTCTACGCCGCCGCCGCGCCCGGTAAGGCGCTCTTTCCTGCTGGGCTCTTCCTGTGGTTGGCACGTTGCTTGCATGGATACCCCAGTTGTATTGGAATGATAGGAAATGGCGAGAACGTTCGCACCATCCGGTATGTCCGGTGTGAGCAATTTGTCTTACAGTCGAGCCGTGCATTCCTAGGCCTGCGTTAAGTCGTTACCTGTTGCTGGTGAGGTAACAACATTGCATTCGCCTTTGCAATAAGATGAGAACGCGGCACACTTCGCTATACGTGCTACAACAGGATATAAGTCTTTAAACGTATCTTTGACGATAGCTGTAGGAGGCAGTGCGAACATTTTCCTTTGAGTATCTCACAAGTGCACGTGTATGCATGCTAATATCTGGTTAACTACATTTACCATCGAGTTGTGCTTATCTTAACCGTCGGTATCACTCAATGGCACGTCGAAAAAATTAGTAGTTACGTTATGTGCACCATTGACACGAATACACCAGTTAATAATATTGTCGTCATTGTCGGACTGCGCTCGATGTCTATTTCAGCTAACGTAAAGCATATACAGAGGCTATCACAACGAGAGTGCATAAATTGTTTCCGGTGTTCAGCGTGCTTATAAAAATTATTTAATATTACTTCTTGCTTGCCGATTAAGATCATCTACAGAGTGAGACGAGAACACCTGTTCTGTTCGTGGTTGTTGGGCCAGACGCGTCTTTACGGTGCCTGACATTTCATTGTGCAGCTTGCTCGCTACGCGCTTTTTGCAAAGGCGAATCGCTAGATCTCGATGCAAAAGGTCCAAAGGAAACGTTTTCGATTCGATTCATTGCAACTGCGATCGGCCATCGCGCTGTCCTTGTGTGCTCAGACCAGACGTCATACTCGGAGGCACTCCGCAAGTCCGGCTGGTCTGCGGGCTCTCCTGCCAATGGAGGCTACGAACACCAGACTTCTGTCTCATCCTGTGAGTCGGCTGCACCTTACGCATGCCATGCATTTGTGCGTCGCTGTTTGCAGTTAATCTGCTCAAGCGGCATATGAAAATATGTGCTTTGGCGGCGGGCGATTGCGTTGTTTCTAGATATTTCGCGGTGAATCTGTAGAAACAAACGATGCTATATTTGTGCGTCATCAGACTCACTATATATTGTGCGTCATCATGCTAAGCGAGGGGAACAGGTTCAATGCTTCCTGGTCAGTCTGATTACGTAGCGCTGTAGACATAGTTTGAAACGCGAAACTAGTCGAAATAACCTAGGACCTGCCTTTCGATTTATACTTTCGCCCACACGTTTCTCATTAGTTTTATCCTCCTCAGTCCTTTGGTACCCAAGTGGGTACCTTGCTCTTAATACTTTTCAAGATTTATTCAGAAGCGATTGCGTAAAGTAGTCATACAGTATATAAAGTGAGATGCACGCGGAACTGCATGTATAGACGTGATTTAAGTGCATTATTGTCGTCACCATTTCTGAAGGTTTTCAAAAACTTTGTCTAAATCGCTGTGTTTTTGTAGCCCACAAAAATCACCTGTGAAGTGCCTTTTGAGCACCGTGAGCTGACGCGAAAATCCAAGATGCATCTACAACATACCACTCTACCACGCGGTGTTTCATCATTATCTTTGTGCTTAGGCTAAAACAAACGATTTTTATAACAGAGATCATGAGGTGATGGCTACTTTCTCAACTTACATGGATGCATTGCATGGATATACCGGTTAGATGCCTTCATCTACTAACCGGTGTACTAAAATTTTCCCGTTGGTAACATATCAGTCGGTAATAAGGACCGACATCAAAAGCAATTATGCTCCTTAGTAGTCTTCGTGTGTGAGGAGGTTATAGTATAGACTGAGACGCTCAGCGTAAGCTTACATCAAGCTTAGAGGATGGCTACGCAACGATGTAACATAGCATCTAGAGCAAATAAGTATATGTACTTACATCCATGCCCCTTTAGGATTAAGTTTTCGTTATCGGTTTGCACTTATCTAGTCCTGTTTGCAACGCGCTTTTTGGTTCTCCAAGTTCATCTAGCTGTATTGCACGGCATCTGGAACATTTGCGCTTTAATTTGATGCCTATGGCTAAACGATAACTTATGACAAAGCCATTCGACCACTTAGTTTGGATGGTCCGATTACTTCATTACGAAAACGTTGATGCTTCGGAGTTCCCTTTTGATTAACCTCATAAAGCATATCGACGTGCACCACTTATGCCTTCACTGTTTAAAGCTTGTGGTGGTAAATTACTTCGAACCGTCTTGTCACAGTAGCGCTTTTGACAGCTAATTGCAGCTGACTGCTTACTGTAAGCGCTTCAGGAGCTTCATCTGATAAAACGTGTTACCTATGTAAGACGAATAGTGTGGTGTGTTCCTTCGATGAATAAATGTGTTTGTCCGTAGACAGAGTTCATGGCATGATTTTTGCAGCGCGAAGCACTGTAGTGCTGAAAGAAAATAAAAAGAGCGAAGCGTTGGCGAAACGTTGGCGAAACGTTGGCGAAAGAAGGACCAACACAACTTAGAGCAACGCGTGCAAACATGCCACTCGGTTTCCAAATGTGAAGTTAAAATGAAGTAGCCACGCTAACGAGCACTTTTTACATGTGCAGTTCTCTGAAATCTTTGAAACGTTATAAATAACCTCGACTGCGTGAACAATATAGAAAGTATATCATCTTTCTGTTTCGTCTCCAAAAAATACGACGGACTTGTGTGCTAATATTTATGAGCGCTCTTTTGTATGTACTGGCCGTTATCATTTAAAATGCGCCGGACGTTTGTGGGAAGTTCTGTGCCAATTTAGAAACTGGTTACTTATGTTTTCCGTATGACGAAAAAAACAACAACCAAAACTGAGCACTCTCGCGCAAAGTGAGATGCAATGACAACGATAATCTTAAGGAATTGCAGCGAATGATTCTCCATTCCAGTTTTCTCATTTTGATTTCTTCTCTCGTGAGGCACTGTAACCGCGCGTCCAAGGAGGTTTAAACAAAATTTGGGTACTCCGTAGTCGTGTTTCGTCATCGTCTCCACGTTTTCACATATGCATAGTCCTCCTTTTCTTCTCCTTTGTTGCCGTTTTGCAGCACGACCCAATGTGTGAAAAATGCCACCAGTTATTCCTTTTTTTACATACAATTGCTTGCTTGTGATAATCGACAGACATGACGATGTACTCTCCCGCCAGTTTTGTTATGACATACAAATGCGTGGCACGGGTCGCCATGGTGGCATTTTCTAACGGTAAAGGCAGTAGCGATTCAAACCACGAGACTTGGGTTTAAATGCCATTGTTTTTTGCGACCCACGCGTCCCTTGTTTAGATACATGAGACAATTAACACTCCTATCTGTGCTACACCCACAGACATCATGTCATCGTTAACACCGCTAAGTGCCCAGTTAATTTCTCAGCTATTGCTGATAAATTAACTGGGCACTTGTCTCGGACATGGTCGAGTGAACGTACTTGATAGGCTACATTACTTGAGTTTGTGTATGTTGAGTGAGAACACGGACCTCTATTTCGAGGTTGCACGTATGCCTAGTAGAAATGGACACCTCGTTTAAGCAAGTTTGCTAATTTGTATGACTTGAGACAGTAGTTTCTTTCGTGAGTTGCGTTAATATTTTTGGTAAAGTTCGACCGAAGGTGAACGTTTTCTGTTAAAAGACGTCGTAAACTCTGCCCTAACTTATCGACTAACGCTGATGTATCCCCGTGTGCTACATACTGGCAACGTTTTCGACGTAGTGAACATAAAATTAAGTTCTTGTTTAACGTCCTGGAGCCGCACTTTGGGCTATGAAACGCCGTCGTGCGAGGATCTGGATTATATTTAGATTAATTTTGACCGAGGGTCCGCTAATATGTTCTCAGAGCATGGTACGCGAGGGTTTCTGCATTCCGCTCCCATCGGAATGTGGTCACCACGGCCGACGATCGAACCAACGACCTCGAGCTCAGAAGCAGAACGCCATAACCACTGAGTCACCGCGGTGGATGTAGTGAAAAGACTACGTATCATAAGTTCACTCAAGAATCATGCATCCATGCACGCTGCAAGATTTGTGAGATTTACTATACTACGATTCTTTAACACCATTTTTGTTGTGTTGAACAACGACGACGCACTTGTAGGCGCATCCCGTATACTGCCCACTTCTTTAACTCCCGTATGTAGCTTAATAGCAGGTAACGCAGAATATTACATATACATCAAACATTGGCAAAGACATCCATTCTGAAATTTTGTAGTTTTCCACTCATTGAGAAATACAGAGAGAAGAAAATTTGGGCAGAACTCATATACGATGGCTATTCAAAGTATGTGAATAGCATTCTTTTGAAGTGAAAATTATTCCGTGACATTTTAAAGGAGTTTATTGTTTTTCGCTGACGAGCGCCATAAACACGATTAGGCCCACATTTTTAGACTACACTGCCCTCACGATCAGTCCACGAAAATGCTTAGATACATAGCCGGAAAGAAAACGGGTCTGACAACGCCAGGAAAGCTATTAGCATTAAAAGTTCCATTGTCAACCAGAGAAGTTAGCCCAGCAACTGGCTTGGCATGCTACTCCCGGTGTAATATTTGATGAGTGACAAGAGAAAGACAGTAAGAGAAAGAACTACGCACACGCAAACACACATGGAAAACACACTTCCACACAACTATAGTTCATTGTATTATTTAGGCCTACATCGCGCAGTAATCGCAAAGCGCCTTAGTTGCGCTCGTATAGTAGAGACAGCACCGCCGCAGTCTAAGTATGTGCGCACATACTGAGAAGCTTACGCAGTAGTCTATGGAGAACCATGCGCGAAATTGTAAATATGCAGACAATTTTTTTTTTTTTGCGGCGCCATATCGGCAGCTTCAGTGGCGCGTTCATTGTAACTAAGTAAGGACGCAAGATTTATTTTGTATCTTGAGAACCCTGAAAGATAATCCATCCCTGACGCATCAGCTAAGCGTGGCGAACAGCGGATTCAAAAGCCGCGCCACCGGTGGCATCATTTTTCTCGTCGCCAGTATTATTTTGCGTTGTTGTTAGTTACCTAGCTTTCTGATGAAACAATGCACTCATGATAGGCGGCACTCAACATCCCTCTTCTTCTTGCCTCTTCTCCATGAAACCTCTATCACATTTTCTTTCCTTGCGTACTTTTTCCTGGTTTGTTTATATTGTATGCCCCTATTCACTTGCTGGCATTCCATGGTCACCAGTCTTATTCTCTTTTCTCTACTGCAGTCCGCACGACAACTATTAAACGCATTTGCGTTGTATACGTGCGCGTTATGCCGAAGGTAATGGAAAATTCTAGACAAAAGCATTTCAAAGTAAATTCGCTTATCAATGCTTGTACACTTAGTAACCACAAGTTTTTTTTTTTTTTTTGTGATACCATAGCAGCTGGGGATATAGTGAATGGTGGAAGGCAAATTTTGCAATGCGATACGCATAAAACACGTTAACTTTAATTAATCAACGCCTACTTTATTTAATTTCTTCCTGATTTTTCACGTTTCCCGCCATTTATCATGGTTCTAAGAACGCCTCGACGCCGTTATCTCCGGGATCCGCCACTAGCGCTACATACGATAAGAAAAGAATGAGAAATAAAAACGGATCGTTACAAGGTACAACACCCAAATTCGTCTTGTTGAGCAGTGACAATACCACTCCCAAGCTAGAGCTTAAGGACAACCTTTTTTTTTTTCTTACAAATTCGGGCTTTTTCAAAAAAATGCAGAACGCACAGAATTATGTGTACGGGTTCTAATAGCAAGCATACTTAGTAGTTAAGGACATTTACGTACGTAAATATTGTTGTAACTGCCATAGTGACACGTGTGGAGACGTGCTTAGCTATGATTGCGCGCATTTTCATTTTGTTCGTGTGACCAGAAGCCGCCAACACAATTTTCTGGCTTGCTCCCCTCCTTTTCCACCTTCTGTACTCACGCTAAGAAAAATGTTCAAGTGATAACTACAGGGGCCGAATTCACAAACCTTTTCGTTCGAAAGTGCTCTCTGCCCTTGGCCAGCCACCTTCGCTAATAGTATGCGAGGCATCAAAATTGGCAAACATTTTTTTCTTGCTAAAAATGCTAGCGTAAGAGCTCTTCGTGAACACGTGCCCGGATATCGTGCAAGGAATCTTCGAGAACTCAAGCGCACAGTTGTCTCGCCGATTGCCCATCGCATACACGCACATCCCTCCAGCGATTTAGCCATCTTCACGAAAATCATCGCAGCGCTGTACAACGAGCGAGAGGGGTGACGCGAAAGGGTCGGTGGATGCAGACCATCGTGTTCCTGCCGAGATGAAGACAAGGTTTCTGGCGCCGGCAAGAAACGGCGTCAGTCGCGAACCTGGCGAGACGAAATGAATGTGGGCACATGTGAGCTATATGCGCAGGCGGGTGAATATAGGCGATCGTCGTGCCACTGAGCAGGGTGCAGTTACCCTTTGCCTAAAAACGCTTTATTTGGAGCTCGAGCCAATATAGGTTTGGGAAAGCGAGCGCCGTCGCAATAAATTACCCGTGGCGGCGCGGAGTAAGTCGCGACGGCGCCATCTCATCGCTGCTGCCGCCGCCGCGGATAATTGTGGGTCTCCTTTCTCATCGTTCGGTGTCTACTACTCGTTCTTGCCACAGCGATCCTGGTGGCGCATCTTTTAGAAACTGGATCTCTTTTTATTTTCGTTCTCAGTACTTTTTTTGTTTTGTTTTTTACGGCGCCTTGTATCTCATCGTCCTGCCCGTTGGCGACAACCTTCGTTTTGCACTTCGGCCATATTAGCAGTGGCACATTCTTCAAGCAGTTTAACCCTGGCGAATCCCACCAGCATTGAGAGGGTCGCCTGTGCGCACACGAAATAATATTGGTGCATGGGTTCCGTTGGAACTCAGTGCGATCGTCACTGTAATTACCGGGAATACAATGGGTTCTTGTCATTAGTTGACCAAGGGCACATAAACACATTTGAAGAGAACACAGGGCAGGCCTTAGATGTACTGACTTTCCGACAAGTGTTTATCATGTTGTTTAGGCTGACCGTGTTTCGGTTTGCAAGCGAAAGGGTATATTCATTCTGCGGTGACAAACCTAATAATAACAACGATAATTTCAAGCTGTTGGTTTGTTTAAACGAAATATAACTGCATCTATGTATATGTTTTAATAATTTTTCGATGTCGTCTGTCTCGCCTTATTTGTTCTTTGTCTTGCGTATTTTTTTTTTGTTCTTGTTTTCTTATTTATATAGTTAGAAATAATGCACAGTGAATCAAGTATACTTAGTAAAATATTATACATTGTTTGACGCTAAAATGCCCTCCTTCCCAATCTTGCATAGCAACAGGCAAACGGTTGCGTGCTTCAGAGAGCCTGTATTTGATGTTCCAAATGTATTCAATTACAATGTATAAGGTGCAAATCTCCGAGCCAGCAGCAAAAGTAGCTGTAATGGCGGTGCTTAAAGAGACGAATTACATACATGCGGCAATCAGAGTATGTATTACTCGTCTCGCAGTGGTTGAGCTAACTTTGCGCATTCCACGTGTGTGTATACTCGTATATTAGCAACAGAGAAAGTGGACGGAGTGACAGCTGTAGCGATATCATATTTGGTAGAGCCCCACACTCTTCAAGCGGATTCTGTGGGTTCCGCGGGAAAACGTTTCTTGCACATTCGTTTCATTTATCGTTAATGCAGAATATTGCAAAATTAATCCTCGTGTATAATTACACACGAGTTAGTTAAGGAGTTAGTTTCTACTGGTCTTTCCCTGGCTGCATTGTTATTAACTTCATGCCCATCGATTACCTTTCCCAGAACACGTTCTGACTACTCGACACAATTCTCAAATAAAGAGCAACATCAAGAAGACAGTATGCTCAGCAGTATGTTTCCTTAACTGACACTTGCTCAAATCGCGTTGTTATCGATTCTTGCGCTCCGCAGGGGCTTGCGCTCTGTCCTCTTATTTTTTATATTTATAAATGCCGTCGTTATTGATATCAATGTTAATATTAAATTGTACGCAGACGACGGCGTACTTTATGAAACAATCAGCTTAATCGAAGATCAAGTCATGTTAAACGAGAATCACCAAAAAGTCATATCCTGGTGTAAAAAGTGGCAGACGACTATTTATTTTGAAGAAAAAAACAACTAAACAGTCTTTATGCACATAACCCACAAAAAGAGCCCGCTTCTTTTTCGCTACGGTGCAAACGGCATCTTTTTGTCAGAGGCAACTGAATATAAATACTTGAGCTTATGGTTTACGAATATTCTATATTGTACAAAACACATTGACGCAGTGACAAGTAAATCTCTATGCAAATTATTCTTCTTGAGACGCTCTTTGAAGTTATCCATGCCTTCTATACGTCTCCTTGCAAATCAGCCTTTTATATGTCAAATGCTCGAGTATGTAGCACTCATTTAGGATTTGTACACCAGGACCAACATCAACTAGACAGAATGCAGCAGAAATTAGCTCGGTATATCTATAATTCGTACGGGCGGACGTCACTTACTGAACTCATAAAGTGTAGTGGACTATACCTCAGTTACCAACAGAAATCAATTTTTTCGGTTGACGTTTTTCTATCGGTTAGTCATTTAACGTCACATTTCATCACCTAGTCTGAAAGATACTGCTACACGCGTATAGTACTTGATGGTTTGAACAAGGCGCGCGGCAAGACAAAGGCATTCTTTTACAGTAACACCTTTACTTCCACGCAATAACTGTTCTATAAGCGCTCATTTTTCTTCCTCGACCCCATTGTTGAATAGAACAGTCTTTCTGATGATGTTGTGACCCGCCATTTATTGTAGTCGGTTGAGAAACACTTGTAGTAACTTCTTTTCATCTCCAATGTAATCTATGATTTTGTTGTGCCTTTCTCCTTCTAACAATTTTTGTTAAACCTTCATTTTTTTTCGCGCAGTGTTTATTTCAGCTGTTTTGTGCCTTATAATATGGGACAATATGTTATGTACCACGGTGTTATGATTTCTCTGAGATTGTAGTATTCATAAATGAATAAATAAAGACACGGGATCTCCTATATGGGATCTCCTTTTCTGCGGTGTGCTCTACAATTTCCACAGCCTTCGCTAAAATGTCTACTGTACGGGATCTAGTAGGTGTTACATGTCATACGTTTAGTACTTTCCTACTGTGTTCACTGTAACGGCTAATATGTTTTCCTGCCATCGTGAAAACTGCGAATGTTCTCGACTAATGTGATAGACCGTAGAATGTGTCAGGCCTCGCTAGCCACGTAATCAGGAACCATTGCTCGTCATCCTTCGCGAGTTGTCGCTGTTCTCTCAGCCAGCGGTTATTTCTTAATCCTGGACAGACCGCACGTGCGGCGCGCCCTGGGCAATCGAAAACCGCGAAGGAATCCTGTGAACCGCCCCTATGGCTTCGGTGTGTTCTATAGGTTTTCGTCACTCGTTGTTTGTACGCTACTTTCGTCACCTTTGTGTGGGTGTGTGTGCGTGTGTTTTTGTTTTTTTTCTTCTTTTCATTTCGCCGTTCTGTCGCACTTCGCAGGTTTCAGCGCTCAGTCACTCACGGCCTCGAGCAAAGTCGAGGCACAATCCCCCCCGAGGTCTTCGACACCTGGTACGCGCTTCTCTTCGCTTTTTGAGAATGAATTTCTCTCTCGCTATGTCGGTGCATCGGCCATGTCTGTCTCTCTCTCTCTCTCTGTGTCTATGTCGGTGCATCGGCCATGTCTGTCTCTCTCTCCCTCTGTGTCTGTCTGTCTATCTGTATTTATGCCATGCCATGTCATGTCTGTTGGTCTGTCTGGGCGTCTGTGTCTTTCTGCCATTCGTCTTATGAGGTGTTAACTGTGGTACAGTCACACGTGGTCAATCTTGTCGCCGGCAACACCAACTTCCGTGCTTTCTTTGATTAAAACTGCAGCGTTTTGAAAGTTACAACAGCTGGTAAGGGCAGATATATTTCTGGCCTTCCCGTGGGAAAGTGGCAAAACTACGTTGGCTTGTCCAGGATGCTTGCTTTCAATTTAGGATCTTTGAGAACGTAGAAGCCTATTCCATTCCTTTATTTCAGCTTTCAACTCTAAATGTACAAATGCTAGGACGAGCAAAAAAACAAAAAACAACAATGCATCTGGACAGTCACTATCCCCTACAAAGCATGCATTTCTACTTTTTAATTGTTGATGCGCCTGTTTTGACGCTTTGTATGTCACAGCGGTGTAAATAGATTACAACCATAATTTGTACATGTGTAGATAAAGTAGTGACGCCATTATGTGCCCCACGTGCCGACGTTAGCTACATATGTGTGAAAATATAGAATCGCGACAATTTATGTGTATTCTTTTACCAAGTGCTCGATAGTGACGCTGCTTGTCTTGCGTGTTTCTATTATTTCAGATTCTTTTCAAATGTTTCGGGCTGCTAGCGCGCGGTTCTCGTCACAAGGTACGTGTCAACAGCCTGTAAAGTGTCCTCGATTGATTGATTGATTGATTGATTGATTACGCTTATTTTTACAAGCAACAGAAAGAAATTTAAAAGTTTAGTGTCCGATTGTCTTTTTACTTCTAAATCGAATAAAACTTTTTCCCACTGTGACTGGCACCTGAAGGTACGTGTGTTGCGAATTTGCTGAACATCCTAGCTGGGTAGTTTTAGAACTTGTTTTGACTTGTGTGTGTTAGCGCAGTTAAAAAATTATACCATCCATGACACCTATAGGTTTTGATGAACGCCCGTCCGGTCTGGGATGACCGTGGCGCAGTTCTCTAAATCATTCTGAAAAGGTGCCCCGCATGGACGCCGAAACGTCTTTTGTTCTTTCTTTTATACATATAGTATATGTATGTGGTCGGTGTCCGCGTTTTTGCACAATTGTGCCAGGACTGAATTTGTGCCGATGGAACAGGCTGTGGCATATCGCGGCAGGAACGTGTACTTGCGTTCAGGTTCACTGACACTCCAAATGTCAAAAGGGAGCTCGGATTCGACCTCCAAAACGAACACATTGCCTCTGCGCCGCGAGCTCGGTCACGTCGGCAGATTGGTTTGGTATAGCCACGGCTTTCTCCCATGCATGACGACACACTCCCGTTCCCGAGAACCGCCGCTGGGCTTAGTTCTCGACCTTCGCTTTACATACTTCGGTCTGCCACACTGTGAACTCAGACTCGACCGACAAGGTGGATCGGAAGCGCATTTCTCCCAAGCGTGACGCTTCACGTGCACGCGCACGTACAACGCGTTCCCGGAAAGGCGTATGTACGTATAACGGCTGCCTTTCCACTCCCTGCGAAGCAAGGCCACAATACGGCGTTTTTGGATTCCGTTATTTTTCTTCAGTTGTGCAGCATCTCGTGGCATAAAAGAAAAAAAAAGAAAGAAAGCAGCGCTACTCAGTTATCTGTCGCGCAGCGACTCACAACGCAAGCGGACGTCGCCGATCAAAGTCCGTGCGCGCCCCGGAAGTAAAGAACGCTGTGTTTCCTTCACTCAAGCAGCCACAGCCGGCCTCGTGTTTAAAAGGCTCTCGAGAAACTGTTTTAGGCTCAGACTGCTTTAACGCCACTCCCACCCCCTTCTTTAGGTCCCCCCACCCAGTCAAGCTTGCCCCCATTGCCCTACCACCCCCTGACATTATTTATATGCTTTCTTTTCTTTTCTTTCTTTCTTTTTTCGCCATAGCTCCCATAAACACACACACACACGCCCGAAGCTACTCACGCGCTCAGTGACCATCGAGCCCTTGTGCCCCAGCCATATTTACATATCATCGTGGTCCCATTAAGAGCCTCACTGCGGCAGCGGCGTGTCCCTCCCCCTGTATCTGCACTCCCGCCCTCCTAACGGTGCCGTATATCGCCGCTCCACTTTCCCCACCAGCTTTTTATTTCCTTTCATCGCCCTTTCTGTCTTTCATCTGCTCCCCACTACTGTTTGCGGAGGGCTCTCGTAACGTCAACCTGGCGTTGCTTGCTTTATGGACGTCAGGAGTGCGGCATCCCCCACCACGCGCGAAGCAGCCGGTTGATTTCGTGGCGCTCAATCTGGAGCGTTAGTCACGGCTTTGTTGCCGCTCGAGGAGCCGTGAAGCCAAGGGCGTCCGTCGCTGCCTCCCGACAGCCACCCCGCTTCTCAGACCCACCATCTTTTCTTTCTTTTTTTTCTCCACTGACGCAGCCTACGGCTTGCGTTGGCCTCCCAGCTCTTTTACGCCTCGTTGTCCTCATCAGAGGTTTGCTTAGTTCCAGCGCATTGACGTGACATAGGAATGACCTGTGGCTCACGTTGGGTTCTGTCAGTAATAATATCCTCGTTTGGTCGTCAGAGTAATGCCTTCAACATGCACGAACTTTGCGTGTTCGTAAAGCCACGCTACTCGCGTGAATGTTTCACTTAACGTTGTTGACTTTGAGGCCCGCGGTACGTGGCCACTATATGGGATTGTGCAACAACCGGATGCCCAGCAAAGGAAAAGAGACTGGGTAAATTAGCAAGTGGGACGTCGCCACACAGACGTAAAGTATTTCTAAATTATATTGTCAGAAAAACTGAAATTGAGAACAAAACAAGAACCAAGCATGAAATTTTGTGATAGCGATGAGAATAAAGTGAGATTAAAAGCAATCTTTATACACGGCGTGCGTTTTGGCAGAACCTGCGCACTACGAGAGTTTAGCATAGCTATCAATACATTTGTTTGCTTGTTCTGAATAAAACGTAAGCTTTCTTGTAATTTCACTGGTATTTTTCGAAGTCTCGTCATTAAAGAGCAGCCAATAAGAATTCCGAGAGCCTGGAATTTTCTAACTAAATCTAAAAAAATTCTAGACGTAACTTTTTCCTTTGCGATCTTGGCTCTGACGGAACGCGCGTCAGGCCTGTAGACAGAACCGGACACGAGTTAGAAGCGTTAATGTGTCGTTTCTCCGGCCATTGCGATCGCCACTAGACAGCGGCAACCAGTTTCTGTAGTGTGATTGGCTAAAAAATTACCTTTTTCCCACATCTAAACCTAAGTCTATATTTGAGTATTCATTTCGCGGTGTGTGTCGCGCAATATCCCATGTTTTTAAAGTTTGCACGTTACTTTTCTTTTTTTTTTCCAACCTATTGTCTGGTTTTCTCTTGTCCAGGTCAAGGCATAGTTTAGATACGATTAAAAAAAACGTTAATAACTAGCGAGACGCGTCAAATTTATTGCAAACGATCACATGAGCAAGAAACATTAGCGAGAAGACGCTTTAATGCACGCCACATTCGTTTAAATTAGTAACAATGACATTGTCCACCTCGCTAAAATACATAACCGGTGGTCTTGAAAAATAAAGTAGTGATACTTCACTTCCGATAATTACGAGTTTGTGAAGTATAGCCTTCGTTCAGTTAAGTCCACTGGGTAAAGCTGCCGGGGTCCTGCTTGGAAGGACTTGGCAAAACCTCTGAAGTAAGTCAAAAATTTGGCACGATCACTGCAGCATACTCCGTGTGGTGACTCGCAAAGCCAGCTTTACTGCTTAATCGACAGGGGAACAGAGCTAAATGACGAAGTACAAGAAGGAGAACACACACCAGCGCTGCTTCATCATCAACTGTGCCCCTTCTTCATCATCAACTGTGCACATTCGCCTTCTTGTGCTTCGTTTTTTCGCGCTGTTCCCCGGTCGAGTATGTACCGACTAGCCCAAGCCTCTACCGTGTTTACTGATTCACTCTGAGAAGTCAGCACGAAAGCAGTTGATTCGCATGCCAAGCGGCCGCTTGTAACTGAATCTTAACCAACCATCTTATCCCATCTGCATAAAACGCCTGGAGAGGGTGACTAGTCACGTGCAGGGTCACTTTTGCTTCATTTTTTTATTATAGAGTAAACGTGCATTTTCCGCATCATTCACCCAGTAAATTTGCCCACACCATGGACTGTGTCAATGCCCTGCAGTGGAGATCGCGCACGAAGCAAATGTTATCTACAAAGCTCGCTCGAGCTTTTTTCTTCTGTGAACATAAGTGGGCGACGCTGTCTTCAAGTGCGGTATATTTAACTTTAAAGGAACGATGCAGGAGTACTGGCGGCGTCGAAGCAAGCTCAGATGTCACCGTTGGAGTGTCACTTACACGGCACATTACCCGGTAGTGTCCAAAGAACACGGTCAGACCTGCCGCTGCTATCGCATCCTGTTCTCACTCACCCATACTAAAACAAAAATCCGCCCTCCCGCCTGCTCCCTAAAGGGAGGCCACCGTGTCCACACTCGCAGCCAATGACCATGGAAGCGTTGATCGCCTCCCCTCCGTGTCGTTTCCCTCCGCTCCCCGCTCCACTTTCAGCCACTGTGTGGAGGGGATATGGCGAGTTCGCGGCTGTGTGTATTAAGCTTGGCTCCGGTTGCCCCCAGCACGTGCGTTGACACGGTGCTTATCGCGATTAGAACGTCACTCGTTGTCCCCCACCGAAGCCCCGCAGTCGCTTGGGCTATTGAAAGCACCTCTCGGCTGACGCTGCTCGCTTTCGCCTACGCTGCGCTTGCAGTATGTAAGCAGGTGTGCCCAGATACGAGCTTTTTATGCCTGTAGATCAGACGCGGCTCTTTAAGGCCGGCCGCGCATGGAGCGTGCCCAGCCGCCAAAGTGGTCAGTAGAGAACGTTTACATCCCTTCGGATATGGCGTACACCATTGTGTACGCGACATGTCTTTGCCAGTTCTATCCGGTGGCGGCAAAGAGAAAATCACAATAATTGAATTTCGGGTAAATTTAAACGTATGCTTACCTAATGTGGCCCCCTTTAGTTTAATTGTGCTGAGTACTGCTACACACGACCACTTTGCTGAAGGCTTGACGAGATGCTCGACCGTCTGTATTCCGTGAGCAATGCTGAAAAAAGAAATCCTTTCTCGTAATTCTTAAATTTTTAAATAACTCGTGCTGATGCTTTGAATGGCTGATTTAGCGTTTTGAATGAAATAAATTCACCCCCCCCCCAAAAAAAAAAAGGAAAAGGAAGAAAACTGACTACAATAAATCAAGGTTTAATTAGACTGTGAATGTGAGTACTCATTAGAAAACGCACAAATCAACATCCTAACACTTTGACTTTCTTTCAACGAAGACTGTAGTACCTTGTAATAAAATTGTGTAACTGTGACACGTATATCGACAGTCCGTCTAAATTCGAGAGTTAAAACGAAATGGGCGTCGCTTTCAACCCTAAAGGTTATTAACTATATAAGATGTTTGCCGCCGCCTCCCCTTACCAGTGATAATCATGGCAGCACATTAACCCAAACAATGACTCACTGAATCATTCAGGAATTTTTTCTCCAATATGGAATGGACCCCTACCAGAAAATATAGCTTTACGAATACCAGAAGTTTGTTGTATGGACACTTACAGGAAGCTACGCGTAGTTTTCGCAAAGGGAGAACTCGCAAAACGTCAGTCCTACTGCGAGGCAAAGTCACTCATAGACATTCAGCGTCCTCACCAAACTGAGTTATTTTTGAGGCATTGAAAAGGCATAGCCATAAAGCTGAGTCCAACTTGATTTTTTGGCGCGAGTGGCGTCTGGCCTGGCTGTTACCGTGCCTCATCTATTGTTATTAGCCAGGCATAAAGTGTGTCGCAGTATATTAGACGATAGACAATGAAAATTAACACAATGAATGTCTTTCTATTTATTCAGTGTGTTGTTGCCTGGTTGACAGCCCCGGCTGTCGTTGCATATAGGGTTGTGCAGTTGATTGACTGCACAATTCACATCAAGGTATATTGCAAACTAGAGGCCGTATACGGTTGTCTCAACAGAAGGTGATAAAGACAATACAGATTTTTTTCGTTCAAGTGACTTAGTTTAACGACCGTAACACGCTGAGAATTTGTTGTGCGCATGTGCTTCATTTGAACGTTTTCCTTTCAAATTTTCTGTCGAACCATACCGCTCCCCCAGTGCACAGTCGCAAAACGGATGTTTCTACTCCGGTAAACCTCCCTGCATTTCCGATCTCACATTTACCATCTCTCTCTTCATAGGCCGTGATCTTGCCAGCAGGCTCTATATACATTGTCGTTGTTCCTCTCCACGCAGGCAGCGGCCAGATCCAGCTGTGGCAATTCCTGCTCGAGCTCCTCTCGGACAGCAACAACGCCAACTGCATCACCTGGGAAGGTAGCAACGGCGAGTTCAAGCTCATCGACCCGGACGAAGTGGCCCGGCGCTGGGGCGAGCGCAAGAGCAAGCCCAACATGAACTACGACAAGCTGAGCCGCGCGCTACGCTACTACTACGACAAGAACATCATGACCAAGGTGCACGGCAAGCGCTACGCCTACAAGTTCGACTTCCACGGCCTGACGCAGGCGCAGCAGCCGCCTACCCCCGAGTCGTCAGCCGCGTATCGCCTGCAGACCGAGCTGTTACTACCTCACTACCGGAGCAACTACATCGGCGCCCACCAGCCGTCGCCAATGGGGCTGCCTCCGTCAGCCGCGGCTGCAGCCGCCGCCGTGCGTAGTCCTTACTGGACGCCGAGTGCCACGGGAGCCTGCAACCTGTACCCCAACCTGTCGGGACACTCGCTCACGCACGCTGGACACAGAGCCAACGGCCTGAGTCACTATTACACATGACTCTGGTGCTGAGATCGTAGCGGCGACCGCCTGGTGTCGCACCACCATTGACACTTGCCCATTAGTCGTGAACTGCGAATTGTGAGAGACTATATAGGCACGAATGGAACGAACACATTGGACTCCGTAGAATCGGCGCAGAATGGGGATCCACGTCCTGTGTTCCAATTTATTTCGGTGCATTTTTCGCAAACGTGTTTTCATGGGTGCAGCGTCGGACCTACGAACGTTGTTTGATTTTGTGCTTTGCAACAAACCCGTGACGAACGCCCTGATAAGTGTGAGTAGAATGTTGTGCGAAAGTAATCAACGCTTGCGGTAATCTGCTGGGTTTGTTGTCTCCTGCAGGCAAGAAAGGAACCCAAGTTTGTGACCTGTCGCTAGAGTTGTTTTTCGTTGATACGCACAGTGGACAAAGTACAAGTACCGGAATGTCTATGCGCGTGCAAGAGCTCCGGGTGCCTGCAGTCACTACGAAAGTCTTGACGAAACTGTCGTTTTGCATAGTGATTAATAGGGGATGATAGGCTGAAGGGTCAATTTTCGAACCGGTTAACCGATTTTAATAAAATTTTGTGGAATGATTTATTTTTTGTTATGAGAATATATTTTAAATTTCATCACCCTGACGCAAATAGACAAAATATGGGCATTATATTGGGCACTTGAGTGCTAGCTTAGAAAACTATCATTTCAAAAATAAGAGATAGCTTCCCTGTTTTCGGATAGATAAATGATAAAAACAGCCACTTGATTTTTTTTATGCCATTTCTGTAAAAAAAATCCGGTCACTTGGAAACCAAGTTTGTTTTCAGTGTAATCATCATATGTGAACTATCTGACATTTTTATTGTGGTAGAAGAAACTTAGAACCTAAAAAGTACATTATCTTATTCCTGACAAAATTTCCCTTCATAAACCTCTATGAAGCCAGGTTTTGGCAAAGCAGGTTGAAAACAATAGTTTTCCTGGAGGTGTAGTTTGGTAAGAAAGTGCGAACAGAGAAATATCAGTTGAAAGATTACAGCACACGCTACACTAATTTATTTTATTTAAGTTGTGCTTTCTTCAGCACAGCGCTACTCGGCAGCGATCGCTTCAAGCCGCTTTTTCCTTCTAAATTTGGAGCTGTCGAGCGCCCTTGTCTGTGCTCGTGAAATGCGACCTTAGTTGCTTGCTGGACATGCTTCCTTGTATGGACTCCATAATCTAGCTCCAGCTTCGCGGGCACTTTCGATATGCTGCATGCACCCTCATTGACCTGTAGAACTGCCAAGGGTGCTGCAGTTTGTGCTGTTCTCAGGGATGCCAACTCCGTCTTCGGCCACCTGTTCCACAAAAACGCATTGAATGATTCACTCGCGTACTGCATCTGCCTCGTCTAACATCGTTCAAGCAGCTCTCACTTGCTAAGCCAGATCTCCTTGTCTGGCCGAGGACAGACAGGGATGAGTTAAGGAGACGAGCATGTAGGGACAAGAGTTCTACTAGAGGCTGGACGATGGGTTCTTGGCACCGTCGGCTTGCCGGCATCAACCAGTATTGCTCTGCAAGTCATTCCAGAGTCGCCGTGGCAGAAAATATGCCATTTTTGTTGTCTTTCCGATAAACAGAGTTTCAATCTCGGTTTGCCACTCAATTCCTGCTAGCCACAACCCAAACTATTACGTTTTTCTGACATTTTTTCTGCACGTTATGATACAGCTTCGATACGTCCCTTATCGCTAAAAGCCACTAAGAACCCTCTTTCGAAGAGTGCACTCATTCTGCGTCCAGGTTCTCTTGTGCTTTGCGGCCCTGTTTTGACAACAGCCTTCACGAACGCTGTCGACGGCGAGTAAGTGCCAACGTCATGTGAAAAACGTTAATTTTAACGCGATAGCGTTTAGGGCCCCGTGTCGCAGAAAATGCGGCGTCGGCAACCGGTGTGTGATCGCGGGTGGCGGAGAAAATCTTACAACCACATCGACCGCGCAGGCCCTCCACGTGGTGCAAGGTTTCGGTGAACGAAAATTGAATTTCTCACAGTGAAATCCGTCAGAAAAATGGTAAAGTACGACTTTACCATTCGGCGTCGGATTCGCCGTTGGATTGTTTACCAATCAGCGTCGGATTGTAATTTGAATGTACGACAAAACTTAATTCTGCTACGAGGAAACTCAAACACAAACCCCTTTTCCAACATTTCCACCAAACCTGCGCGCGTCGGGACAATAGCAAACAATTAATAAAATAATAAAAAAGGTGCTAGTGCCTTCACATTTTAATATAAGACCACTTACATTGCCCCTGGAAGAACGTCTTTTCAGCAATGCACTTCAGTTTAAAAGTGAAGCCGACTTTAGGGGATTGGTGTAAGCTTGGTCTTTGTAAGCTGGCTTTCCCACGTTCAGTGTTGCAGTGAATGAAGCCTACTTGCCGTATGCGAACGATGCGATGCGAACGGGTCCCGATAACGCTATCGCGTTCTACTGTTAAAGGCGATGCTTAAGCGTCCTCAATTTTTTTCTTCTTTTCTGCAGTGCAGATACTTGGCGAGAAACTTCTTTATTTGTGCACGATCCCCTCCCCCCCCCCCCAAAAAATAAATCTAGAAATACCGATTTTTGGTGAGAATTGAGATTTTAGGCCCGCGTCCCCCCTTAAGCAAAAATGACACCTCTATCGCTATAGCGTTCCATCGCGGCTGCATATTCCTGACAGTGCATGACAAATGGAAAGTAATTCTGGCCATCACTCTCGGGCATCACTTTGTGGCTGTATTCATTCAAACACGTCGCGGTAACTTAGCAGATGCGGCGCTGCTCTGCTGAGCTCGAGGACGCGGGTTCGATCCCTGCTGCAGCGGCCGCATTTCTCTAGGGGCGAGAAGCAAAACCGCTCGTGTACCTAAATTTAGGTGCACGTTGAAGAACCCCCGGTGGTCAAAATATTCCTACGTCCCCCACTTAGGCGTGGTGCTGCATTTTTCATTCTGCTGTATATGTTTTATCATTTAACGTTTACTTTCAGGAATACGTAGGCGTTGCGAATAATACGCTTTACGAAGCACCGCGGGGTGATACGTTTTGTTTATCGTATTTTTTTTCTATGTGTTTATGGTCCCATATTGTCAAAAGCGTTCTACGTAAGTTGTAATACTCACCATAGTACAACACAATGTGCGACATTTTTGTGTTCGCGTGTAGGCCACTGGTAACGCAACAGTTCATGCAGTTGATTCCCGTTAATTCGACCATTGCGGGGCCGCAATATTCAATAGAATTATTCGAAAGATTGAATTAGCAAACCGCGGTAAAGTGACTGAATTCTTTTTTTTTTTTTTTACTCGAAGTAGCCTGTAATGCCGTTCTGTTTCTTGCTTTCGAAGCTCTACTCGCCAGAAAGCGGGTTTCTCGCCGGGACTTTCCAGTGCGCTTGAATTAAGCAACAAATAAATAAATAATAAATGAAAGAACCGAGGTCGAATTAAACGAGAGTCGGCTGTGTGCTGACAATTTACCTTTTGTGAAAGTATTTAAGTGCTAAATGAAGGCCACGCATATACGTCTGTTTGTGTGGTTGCTGTTGAGAACAAATTTGTTTCTTTGTACTTTGGTTTTGCTGCGGCATGACTGGCTTCTCGCAGTGAGTGTTTGTTGTTTCTACGTTAGTGCTCTTCGATGAGAGTAATGTAAGGCAGCTAAAACTTCCTTCTATAATTGTTAAAGAACTTTCCTTCAGCGGACATTGCGTTTCCGATGGCTGCTTGAATTTTGATGTTTTGTTTTGGTCTTTTTTTTACTATATATATTTTCTTCTACTGAACCTAGATTTCCTTACGTTTACTCCTTTTCTGCTTGTTTTGACTAAAAGTAAATTCATTATGATCGAAATAGGTGGCATCATGCATTCTTTCGCACAAGTGAATTTTCCTTATTTTTTTTTCATCTTTCTTTGCAACACTCTTGATTCATCGCCTTTATTTGCACACCTCACGGAAGCACATTGTTACGCTATACACAATAAATGTTTTTTTGGCTGGTCCAAAAAAAAAAAAAAGAGCGGTGAGTTTGAGCATGCGTTGGAAGCAACTATGTGCTACTATCGCGAAATGCACACACTTATTTTGTGCCAAGAGACCCCTTGTGCTGCAATAAGCGATGCACTTACGAGGCTGCTGATGAATTTTGACTAAACATGCTTCAACTACGGTACATGACTATTTTGGATTTTGGCAAACAACAGGACCCACGTATGCATAGACAACCCGAGAACGCCATAGCAACTAGATGACCCACTTTCACGTGGCTTGCCCACAGATTCAAGTGGCTAAAACGCTGCTGCAAAACTTTTGAACTCTCGAATCGCCGAATCTGAAATGCAGTTCCTCGCAGTCATATTCGGTTAAGCAGACGCTCTGGAAATACTGGCGTACCTTATGTCAACAGCAGTTAAACTTGTTTACCCATGAATTAAACAGAAACAATGCAAATTATCAATATTCAAGGAAATTGAGCGAGCAAAGCATTCATTGTGCATACTTTTGTGCCCGTATGAAGGTAACGTACGGTTAACTGGGTGATCAGGCGGAGAGTGTAAGCTGAAATACCACCTGAAGAGAAGTTTCTACATCAAGAGTAACGTCGAATGAAAGGTAAGAGGTGTATAAAAAGTTGCCTTCCATCCATCCCTCTTCCCGTGCCTTAACATAGACCACGGAGTCATCATTTTTCAAATAAAATTTATTGACTCATTCTTTCATCCTGAACATCACTGTTCAGCCGGTATTTCCCAAGTGCATGAGTCCGAAACAGTGAGTGCATCGAGTTACCGCAGGATCCGCATTGAAAATTAGCAGAAAAATATAAAAATATAGTACACAAGCCTAGCTACACATGATTCATGCATATGCACTGTTTATTTTTTTATTTTCTTTTAATGTTCATGGTATTCAAAGTACAGAAGTACAAGGCAATCGTCAAATTTTAGGTATATTTGGGCAGTATAAAAATATTTGGGAGAAAAATACTGCATGAATTAGATTTTAGCAGGGACTGTAAGTAGCCTAGAGATTAAAACGAGTCTACAAAATATAAAAGGGTCATTGCAAACAAAACCCATCAAGCATTGCAAAATATTATTTTTTTCACCCTGCCTCATAATCACTTTAGCGAAGTGAAATTGCACATAATCTCATGCACAATTACGGATTTTTTTCCCTCCATGTATCAAATGTTGTGGAAAGAACAGCGACACGAAGCTTGCGAATATTTTCAATACCATAACGTAAACAAATTTAACGAGTTATTAACCATTAATACTTGATATACACTTTATTTATGTGACGCTCATTTCAGTTTTTATTTGTGTTTAGCTGCACGATGAAGTACAACAGAAATATTAAATCTCCTGTACCACATTTTTTTTCACACTATCTGCTTCTGGCGGTTTTCTACATATCTATAGATATTCCTCTGATCACGTTTTGGCCCGTAACGAGTAGAAGATCTCCGAGAAAAGTACCTGTAAACCTAAAGTCCGAGGAATTCGTTTTTGACGTATAGTGACTTGCATACCGAAGCATTGGAAATGGTGTGAATGCATGGTATAATGAAAAATGCATCTGACCTTAAACGTTCGGACGTCAACGCTCAGGCGCAGTCATTTTTTACAACGAAAGGAGTTTGAGAACATGAAAATCTTATTTGTATAATAGAACCAGCCGTAAATATCATATATGCGGCTTCAATTGTGACAGAAGTGGTAGTGCATATGATACAAATTTTCATACCAGAACATTTGACTGGAGTGACTCTCGTCTTAAGTGAGCAGTAAGGTTATGGGATGTGCTCTCCAACGTTTCTTTGTGCTGCACTACATCTTCACCGATATCTTTGCTGCAATGCCGTGATGGCAGCAGATAGAAATGCTAAGGGCGGAGCGAGGGCCCGACATTGGGATTTACTTTTCTAGTGAAATAATTGGACGCTAATCTATATCATGCTATCAAACGCGCTATCTGTTGTGATCAAATCTTTCAAATCACTAAGAAAGTTACATTTAAACCAATACACATATATTTTTCCCGTGTTAACTCCAACTCAAACAAATCAAATTAAATTAGAGGTTTAACGTCCCAACTAGAGCAACACTTCATGGGAGTCGGATTAGTGTGGAGGTCTCAAATAAGTTCGATATCTGCGCTCGGCATGCGACGTGACTCACTCGCAAATACGTGCAAACTTTGAACAGAGAGCAGCCTTATAGCAGCCTTAAAGAGACTGTCTACCGGTTTTCAATGACCGTCTATCTTGTAGCGCAATAGAAAGCCTACCATTCGAAGTGTCTCAACGTGCCGTGGTTTCTCTAAAAAGCGAGTAGCACCACTCCGTTCAAGGCCTCGAAGATTTGCTCGCGCTGGCAGGGTTTGCTCCAGACGTCCCATTAGCACAGATAGAGCTTAAGTTCAGTGGTGGGCGTGGCCGGCTCATTCTGCGCTTCGCGCCGCTCGCACCCGAGCACTCTTCATGCGTCGAGGAGGCTTTCGCGCGCTTCGGTGCGGTTGCTGCCTCGAGAAAAAATTACGTTGCGCTGCAACATGATCCCTTACTGATAGAAAATGATAGTTGAAGGTGTACGAGGGGCAAATCGCGTGATGGCGTCTATTTATCCTCAAATGCGCTTATTTTTTTCTGCACACATACTCCCACTATATTCGCGTGGCTATGTAGAAATAGTATATCTGTGCAAGAGTTCGCCATGAGACGGGTAGAAAGTATGAATAGCCACCAACCAACTCCTTTCGTCGCCCTTCTGCACTACGTATCGAGTGTTGGCTTTGATAGCGAACGAACAGACGTAACTCGCCGAAATAAGTGTGCCTGTTCAAAGGAAATATTGAAGGTGAAGTCTTACTGATATTTCAAACACACAAAAAATGTTTTAGCTAAGGCGCAGGAAGCTTTAAAAAAAGGTTTGTTGTGGATTAAAGAAAATCCGTGTGCTCTGCTGCGTGTGCTTGCATGACAATGCCAGCTGCATGCCGCAGTTTCGAGGCTGCAAGGAGCGAGAAATTGTGCGCGAAGGGTGAAATGATAAATTATGCAATTATTTACTCGTTTATGAGCATATTTTAATTACCGGACAAGCAACAATTAAGCTATGAACAGTATGAACACTCTTCCACGGGTCTGCTTACGGCGTGGTTATTTTATTTGTTTTAAGAATATACATTTCTTGATGAATATGTTACAGTACTTCAAGAAGGTAATGGTGAAGGGGAAAACTGCGAGTACATCTATGTAAAACAAGCGCTATTCAACAAGGCAAACGTAACAACGTAGCATAAGCTTTATACGAACAACGCAATGGCGTACATCATCGAGTGGCGTACCAACTATTTCTCGAGAATATGGGGGGGGGCAAGCCACGAACATTCCAACCACCCTCTCTCTCTATGTATATATATATAGGCAATTACTATTGTATTAAGAGACAGAGCCTGTAAATGCGTCTATCAGTTATTTTTTGAATTACCAGCCATATATATATGCACGATTATAAATCACGCATAGAGAACCGTGGTGGAGCAAAAATAAAGCTCTGAATCCCTTGCATGTTAATTTAATGCAAATGCCGTAATTTGTCCCCCTCGCTTTGAACTTAGCCTACACATTACTTATAACGCGCCCCTTCTTTTCGCCAAATATAACCGAGCTGCCTTGCTTAGTTCACCGAGGACCTCGCAGAAACCAACTACGAATGTCTTTTGAAACATGAAAATAGGAAGAAAAAAAAAAAGAAAAGACGAGGATTCAGTAATTATTTGCGAGGCTTCTAACTAGACCAGGCAAGCAAAAAATTTGTCAGACACGGCACTTACCATTACCATGCCTCATATTTCCACGAAATATAATCATGTATCCTACAGCTATGTCAGGACAATGGGAAGCATAGCTGGTATCATATGACACGTTCTAAAACTTCATTAAGAAATTTTTGTTTACAAAAGCTATGTTTGATCGAACTCATTTAATTTCGCACAGATATTTTCATAGCGTTCAACCCATTTTTGCTAAATTTGATCTCGGTGGAATTTGCAGTTCTGCCAGAGCAACATGTTAAATTTTGCTCCGTTCGTTAGACACTCATAACTCTCTAGAGCACTTACATACGTAATTTATTACCACAGCCTCAACTCACCGCACACTTTGAATTTTACCTACACAAACCCAATTCCCTCGTCCTTACTGTCACCAAACATTAAGAAGCTTCTTAGTTTAGTTCACTGAGGACACCAGGCGAAACCAATATGCGCATCAGACATTAAAAAAGAAACGGAAAACGAGGGTTCACTAGTTATTCATAAAGCTACCAAATGAGCCAAAAACGTTAAAACATCGGGACACATTCCGCTTAAGCTGCGGCCACTCCTTCTATAGGTATAAAGTTTGTTAAATGCAGAGTTCTCTCGGAAATTTGGTAAACGTAGCTGATTACGGCTAGTTTGGCACTTTCAAACGCTCGCTTAAGGTTTTCTCATTTTAAAAATATTTTTTTCCATAAGCTTTATTTGATCAACACGCAGTTAACATCGCACACAAACTTGGCGCAGCGTTCCCCATATGTTAGCAAAATTTGCCCTCGGTTGTAATTGTAATTATTCCTAGGGCAGCGGTATAAGTATTACACCGCTCGTTAAACACGCTAATAACGCCCCGGATCACTTATACATACGTAATCTATTGCAAAAAGGCGCATTTAACCCACCTATTTGGAACGTTGCCTACACATGACCCATACCGTGACTCCGTTCGTTTGCACAAGGCGGCGCCACTTTTCAACACGCGCTAGCTGGAAACAAAAAAAAAAAAAATTACTTTTCTCATGCAAAGAAAAATTAACAGTAGAGCATAAAATACAATTTCAGGCAATACAATATTGCATCCCCGCCAAATACTCTCCCCGCGTGGCTTTATGGTTACTTGAGGGTACACGGGTCACGGGTGCACTGTTTCACCGCAGAGCAACGCCACATGTCACTCTTGCACAACTTTCCGAGCCAACTTAAAATATATATATTTCTTTGTTTATGGGATACAAGCACGCTCGTTTCCGTCAATATGACACAATTTTCTCATTCCCACCCCAATCCAAATACATGTTCCGAGGGGTGTACAGTCCCTTTAGTGTCATTTACTGCGCAATGCAGATAACGGTACGATAACGACGTACGTCACGATAACAATGACAACGACGTCGATGAGTGCGATTGTGGTGTCACAGCGGCAGTGCCGATAAAAAGCGCGCCACAAATTTCACTCTTGATATTGCACCAGCAACATTTATTTTTTTTTTCAGTTCAACGAAACTTCAGTTAAATAGACGACAATTTCGTTCTTCGTGATGGTGATTGGGCTGTTATTCGGGCAAGGCGTAAGTATTTCTTACACCGTGTATTCGGATAAAGAACTGGTTTATAAACCGCATAAGTACTTCGCAGAACAACATTTCGTTGTGATGCTCAATACATTACAAGAGAGAGAAAAATAAGGCAAGCAAACATATAAATCAAAAGAAACAAAACAAAAGAGAGCAGAGGAAGCAACCTCCTGTTCGACACCTGCGCAGTCCGCGCCGTGGCGCCACTTGCCTGCGTCCGGCATCAGGCAGCGTATGGTTCAACTTCGCCGCAGTGCCCTTTATAGATGCGGTGAAGCTTGGGCACTTAGGGACTGAGCAGCAACGGTAGGATTTTACATTTAAAAATTAAATTATGAGGTTTTACGTGCCAAAACCACGATCTGATTATGAGGCACGCCGTAGTGGGGGACTCCGGAAATTTGGACCACCTGGGGTTCTTTAACGTGCACCTAAATCTAAGTACACGGGTGTTTTCGCATTTCGCCCTCTGCATGCGCAGTTTGGGTATGAATGACGGTATAGTTTGGGCTTCAGATTGATTTTGGCCACTTAAGATTCTTAAACATGCATTGAAATCACCTTGAACGAGTGCTCTTGCATTATGCCTTACCAAACGGCACCCCTGCGGCCGGGAGTTGAGCATGCGACCTGTGCTCAGGCAACAGGAGAACATCACAGCTAATGAGCCATCACGGAGGGTGAAGACCAAGGTAAAAAAGAAGAAAAAAAAACTAAATAAACGGGGACGATATATGGAAGACAGATACCGTTGTAATTAGCTGAGAAATACGAGAAGTTTGGCCACTTAAGGGACGGCTATTCCAAAATAAAAGCTAAGAGGCAACACATATGAACTAATAAATGAAGATAAACAAGAGCGAGGAAAACGAGCGAACACTAACAAAATAAGTATATAGACTAAATATATGACAGCAACCGCATCAACCATGTGCACCAGTTGAAACTTTAATAATGGAGGCATGCAAAAAAGTGAATTATCTCTCCGTTGCTGCATGCTTGCGAAATTATTGGAGTGAGCAGCATTGTAGCGTCAGACATTTTTCTCTCGTAGCAGTAAAGAGAAACGCGGAAAAATTAACCACATTCGTTATTGCTATTTGAAGCAGTTTAATAAGCGCTTCTCATGAGAAGATATTCATTATGTACGTAGTTAAAATGTTGATATGCGGAATATGAATAAATGTTGATAAAAACTGGTTATACATGTGGTCACAATGCCGATGGAAAGCTCCTCCTAATTAGCTGGTGTCAGAACCGTACAAGGCGCGGATTTCGCATTCAAGCTCAATTTCTGACATGCAGCCTCTATGTTATTGTCATCCTGTGTTCGGCGCACACATTTCTCCAGAGTGCAGCTCTCCAACCGAGGCTTTATGACCAGGCTTTACGTAACTTAAGTTTTTTCGCATACTATCTGTGTGCCTAAGGTTTGACGGCGATAGTGCGGCCACAGATGCCGTATATGTATACTTGCGCCTCAGACGCGGTGATGATGATGGTGATGATGATGATGATTTATTGGCCTTTCTTTTAAAACGGGGCGGTGACAAATAGTCACCTCACCTGCGTGATTTAATCAGGTATGCTATACATATTTTTTATCTAGCATTTTGGTATACATTTCATTAGTCTTTTTTTTTCCTCCGTATTTACCTTGTACCTCTACCTTATGACTAAGATATAAAATCACGTCGTATCAATCTGTTCCCTGCTTTCTTTCCACCAATACTCTAAAAGTTTCTTGCTCATCTCGACTGCTGACCGGTTGATGCTTCCGTCCACTTTAAACCCACGCGCTTCTGGAAGGTGTACGTTACCTATTGTTCTCACTGGGTGAATCCCTTCACATTCCATTAGGATGTTTTGAGTGGTCTCCGGATCTTTGCTGTAGCATACACATGCCTCATCTAGTTCCGAATATTTGCTCCGGTATCATTTAGTCCTTAGGCAACCGGCTCGAGCCTCAAATAGCAAGGCACTGCCCTTTGTGTTATCATGCAGATTTTCCCTTTTAATTTCTTTCTTCTCATTATTGCAAATATCCATTGTCCTTTTTGTTTCCATTCTTTGCATCCAATTCACTGTCTCTGTTTCTCTCACTTTCATGGACTCAGAGCTACCAGTGCCGTCTGTCGGATCTATCGGCAACCGAGCGCGCCAAATCAACCTCGCGCCGTATTGCGACCTCCTAGATCGGCGACGCAGACCAGCTTTTCGCATCTTCCCGCTTTCTCTCCAACATCGGAGGCTACGGCACGGCGGAAGCGTATGTTGCTTTTTCGCTGATAGATGGCGACACCAAAAAGTAAACTTGTTCGTGCCGGCGAGTGAGGAATGGCCAGCAGTGGATATGCGTGCCGCCAACCTGAGAGAATAATACAGAAAGCGAGAGATACTAAATTAAATGATTAAATAATAGAGAGAGAGAGAGAGGCAAAGAATGAAAGAAAGAAAATAAAAAACTGGGAGATCCCACGCCTTCTGGGAAGCAGTGTGCGGGGAGCCTCCCAAGTTAACGAAACTAACATGAGGGTACCAAGACGTGGGGGGCTCTTTCATGACCTACATGACATGCATGTCATGACATTCATGTCATGAGTCCTCATGAGTCTCTTTAGCTACACCCAAGAGACCTTAAGGCGAAAGCCTTAGTCATGCTCATGACTATGACTTCGACCATCAACCTTTTAGCCCTTTTCCTTCACATAGTACCACATCTGAACCCATTCCATTGGTTTTTTAGTGCTAAGCTTTTTTCGCTGAGTCATTATCATTTTTGCTGAGTCATGGTCATGATTATGACTTCTGCCACAATTCTTTAGTGTTTCCTTCACTTAGTGCCCACGTCCGAAGCCATTTCAGTGGTTTTTGAGCGTGAATATTTTTTCGCAGAGTCACTGTCATTTTTGCTCAGTCATGGTCATGACTATGACTTCTACAATCATCCTTTAGTGTTTCCTTCACTTGGTACCCACGCCAGAACCCATTTCAGTGGCCTTTGAGTAGTAATCTTTTTTCTCTGCGTCATTGTCATTTTTGCTCGGTCATGCTCATGGCTATGACTTCTACCAGCATCCTTTAGTGTTTCCTTCACTTAGTACCCACGTCCCAACCCATTTCAGTGGTTTTTGAGTGTAAATCTTTTTCGCTGGGCAGTAGCGCACCCAGGATCTCTGCCAGGAGGGGGGGGGGGGGGGGGGGGTTGACAGTTTGCCAATACCATCTAAACAGCACTAATTTCGATTTATTCACGGGAAATTGTAAAAAAAGTGCGCTTTTTGCGAGTGTGCAGACGATTGCGCGTCTTACATCTTAGTTGCAGTACTCAAATGCGTAAGGAAAGAGAAGGTGTTAAACAAAAGGACGGGTTAAGTCGGCCTCATGGGGGGGGGGGTTACAACCGCCGAATTCCCCCCCCCCCCCCCCCCCGTCGGTGCGCCACTGTCGCTGGGTCATTATCATGACCGACATGACACGCATGTTATGACGTTCTATCACTTATGTTCGCCATACACTCCTGTCATACTATGCCAATTTTTGTACCTACCAAGTTAACGAAATGACCATGAGAGCACCAAGATGTAGGCGGCTGTTTTATGACCATTATTAGTTACACAACACGGATGTCATGACATGCGTGTGATATGTCATGACATTCATGTCATGTCATTTATGTTCGTCGTATGCTCTTGTCATAGTATGCCAATTTTGGTATATGCCAAGTTAACGAAACGACCATGAGAGCACAAAGACGCAGGTGGCGAGATAGATAGATAGATAGATAGATAGATAGATAGATAGATAGATAGATAGATAGATAGATAGATAGATAGATAGATAGATAGATAGATAGATAGATAGATAGATAGATAGATAGATAGATAGATAGATAGATAGATAGATAGATAGATAGATAGATAGATACTGTCAAAGTAGCAATGTTCACCAAGAAATGCTTCGCATTTAAAAGCTCGCCGTGCGGCCAAGCCGTCACTAGTATTATTTTAGGACAAGCTTGATGATGTCTTTTACCAGGAAGTATTAGCGAAACCATCATAGTTTTCTTTAACTCCCTCAGTAATTTGGCCATTATGGACGCCTTTCTTACAGTTTTAGTTTTTATTAGTTATTACAGTTAGCACGAGTTAAGTCGTAGGCTCAGATTCGGCGGCGAATTAAATTTTATGCGTAAGTGTCAAATGACCCATTGAGCGAAATGCAGCTCCACTTACGTGAAACCTGGGGAGGTGCGAAGCATGCAGTGATGCACCGCTAATGGGCTCATACTGCCTTAAGCAATGGCTCATAACCCCGTAAACGCGGCCTGCCCTTTCCGACGACAGAAGTGAAATTCTACGCTGGAATGATGAGCGGCAACGTAGCCAGCTGTGGAAGACGACGACGTACACGAAAGCAGTGGCACGAGCGCGTGTCGAGTGCGGGGAGGAGCCGCTTGCTTTACCGTGACGACGACAGGAAACGCCGACAGCCCGAGCGCATAAGGTGCTTCGCACCTAAAATGAGCAGCCCAAAGGATTCGGTATTTGTGGTAGAAGTGACCACAATAAGGCGGTGTGTATTGCGCCTGTTGCAAGGTATTGAGCGTACACCGATCAAAACCTCACAGTGAGTGGCTATTAAAATTAATCAGAACAAGAAAGTCCTGCAGTTTTTCAGGTCCTACCCTTCTAAGACTATGTTACATCAAACAGCCTATTCTTACTTGTGACTACTTGCCACGAAGAAAGTAACTCGCTAACCCTTTGGATAGCGTTATATCCGGGACAACTTTACAACTGCGACCCAGGAATATCTTGTTTATTTGTACCAATTTGCTATCTCAACACAGTCTTGCGCAACAAAGGCGAACATTTTAAATGTGCTAAGCTGTACGGATATTTGAGCAAATTACTAGCTCAATTTAAATGGTTTCCCTGATCGTATTCACACACTTAAAATGTATAACTACATTTATACTTAAAGTGCTGTGGAGAGTAACTGAGCAAGGTTTAGGTTCTATAGAGTACGGAATTGCCGACTTTTATGCGGTTTTGGAACATATCAAGGATTTCTAGAAAATTAATGTTCCTCGTTCCATGTCGCGAGCGTTTATATATAGGCATTTTTTGAAGAAAGGCATTTTTTAATCGCCGTACAAACAGGTGTCATCTACCTCGAAACGTGAAGCCTATGGCTGATTTCCCCCTAGGCTGGAGACTCTACAGCACTCCGACACATCTTTCACCTTGAAGTACGTATGAATCACTGTAAGCAAGTAAATGAGCAAGTGCCGAAGCTCTGCATTGGAAGCGCTTTAGCCCGCAGTGAGCATCTGCTTTTTCTTTATTTTTTATGTTTCTCACTTTATTTTATACTTTTTTTCTGTTCAGCGGTCAATTACTCTCCCCTTTAGTCGTTTTCCTCTTTGCTGATCTAAAATATCACGTCGCTTATACCGATGTAAATCGCAAATCACAACCGCTCGTGCGAACACGGACTCGACATTGTCTGGCGGCCGTTGGAAGTGATGCACAAACCACGTGAACATGTGTGCGTTCATTCATTCATTCATTCATTCATTCATTCATTCATTCATTCATTCATTCATTCATTCATTCATTCATTCATTCATTCCATTAAGGCTGTCGATCCCATCGGGGATCATTACAGGAAGGGCTTGTACATAGGTAACCTTATCACATAACATGCCAATTTGTACAAATGTGATTAGACAGAATATATATATATATATATATACAATAAACATAGGTAAACAGTATGGCAAGAAGAAATAACAGAAAATAATACATGGCAATAAAGTTAAGATAAAATAAAGTGGTAATAAACCATAACGTTCATATTAGACACCGCTAGTACAAGTTACGATTATGTATACAATAAGTTGAACAGGAAAAATAATAACACAGGTAGGTTTTAATTGTGAGGCATGTAATTATTTTCCGACTAATGATAAAAATATAGGTAATGTGTGGCTCTTAATGATAGAAGAATCCAGCTTGTTTCATTGACGTGTCGTTAAAGTAAAAAAGGAATACTTATGAATTTCCGTATGAAATGAGAGTTGCTTTAATGTAGAAAAATGTTTCTGACGGTAGGTCGTGCTAGTGCTATATATACGTATTTGGAACTGTCTATCTTCATTGGATATGTATTAGCTTGTACATATCTTCAGTCGCGCAAGCTTGGCTCGATTTTCTGAAATGAGAATGCCGGCTTGTTTCAGCAATTCTGTGGGTGAGTCTGCTATTCTATATTTGTTGTAAATACATCTTAGTGCCTTTCTTTAAACAGCTTCTAGTTTGTTAATGAGTTGTTTGGTGAACGTAAACAAAACAGCAATGGTATATTCCCAGACCGATCTGACAAATGTGTTATATCCTAGTAGCTAAGTGCTTGGAGGTGCTCGTCTGAGGAGCCTGTTAAAAAAAAAAAAAAAAAAAAAAAAAAGCAGGTTAGTGCGGTTGAGGTAGAGTTGCTAACATGACGATCACCTCTTAAGTCATGTGTTAATGTTAAGCCAAGTTACTTGCACTCTTTAATCGGATTAAGTGGGGTGTTATTTATAGCGTAATGGATTCCGATCAGTGCGTTTTTTTTCGTTTGCAGACACCTGTAATTGATAAGATAGCAGATTTTATAATGCTCAGTGGGATTTGCCAGTCATTGCACCATTTATATACCAATGATAGAGCGTCGTTTAGGGCTAAATTGCCATTATGAGAACCGGTTACTTGATACAGAACACAATCATCAGAGAAAAGTCTAAGGTTAACAGGAGTATTAGAAGAATATTAGTTTCCTCATTCATAAACTAGACGCTGAGGAAAACTAAATATAGTATGCAACAGATTCTTGTACACGTGTGGGCTCAGTTACTATTTGAGTAAGGCTGAACGATAATATAAAATGAAAAATCCCATCAACACAATGTGTGCACTATCTGCCAGTTTACTTCGGGAATCCCCCACGTTTATTAGTCTGGGCCCCGACGCATATCGCTCTGTGTGCGGCGGGCACATGAAGTCGAGGCCGGGGGAAGGACTGCGATAAACACGTCCCACGACCACCGCGTAAAACGAAGAACACAATTTACAGAAAAGTGCCTCAGTGCCCGCAACGTTGGGTATCGCTAAAAACGGGATTCTTATATTCACTAGAATGGCCACGCCTCCGCCTCGTGTTCGTCAGTCTTTTCGGATGACAGCGTAGTTTAGAAGGGCCATCTCATCACGTATATGATATCTCCTGTTAGTCAAGTGTTAAAAAGTCTGGCTCGTAAGTAAGAAGCAAGGCTTCAAGGAAATCAGTTTTTTTCATTATTATTATTTATTTATCTTTTTTGTGTGCGTGTACGGGCATTGACGTTCATAAAAGATAACTGGGATATGACGTTCGGCGGGGACGCAGGTTTCGCGAGCCGCGATATTGGTTTTCTGAATCTAGATTGTTAGAACCAGATTTTAAGGGGGTCATTTTTTTCGTCGTCCCAGTAGAAGAAGAACGTAAACTTTATTTTCAAGTCAATCGGATTTGAGTCCGGCGTCTTTTTAGTGGGTCTGGGCACCCGCCGCGGACGCGGTTCCGAGACCTTGTCTCGAAGCGGCTTCCTCGGCTCGCTGGACGGCCCAGAGTTGTGCTGTCAGGTTCGAGCTGAGCAGTGCGGTCTTCCAGCTCGAGCGGAGGCTGACGGTGGAAGAGACGGAGGGGTGGGCACTGCCCGAATTGTTTGTTAAGCCCTGACACTCCCATAACATGTGATTAAGCGTCACAACCTCGCCACGCGACGTGCATCAAGTAGAGCATATCGCCGTTTATCCTTGCTTTGCACCTAAAGTAGATGACTTGTGCATATGGTCATCAGGCCACTAGCATACAAGTCATTCAATAAAACCTTTAAGACGGATTAGACGCCATCAATACGTTTCTGAAAACCAGTGGTATGGCGCTGTCACCGGAGAAAGCAGATGTCCTCCCATTTACGTACTATACGAACTTCCGGTGGCATTGAAGGGAATGCTACATTGGCGGAGTTTTTTTATTTTTTTTATTTCAGCTTCGCAGCAGACAGCACATAAAGCCTGATGCCGGGACAGAAGCTAAAGGCAGTTTATGCCTGACGAGGCCTCAGCCCAAACAGTTCAGAGTGATGCACTTACAAAACATGGGGGGAAAAATGTGCTGAACCAAACATTGACAATAAAATTGCGTTGACCAAGAAAAGTTATAAACACGACATTTTGCACCGTCCTATAACAACGAGAACGTGTCGCTTGTTCAGTAGTAAACACAACAGATCATACAATGCATGACACTATCCAACTTTACATACAATTAATTTTAAAAAAGCAAGATGCATTTCACTTGTGCATCGTGAAAACCTCTCACATAATAGATAACATTGATTCAATATACACAATAAAAGGGACACAAGACAAGATTTACAGATCACTGTCTGTGTTAGAAACAAAATGCTTAGTTCTGATTGTACTGTACACCAGAGGACAACAATGTTTCTATAACATGGCGTTTAAATACACGTGATGTACATTCGAAGTTTAGCATTCCTTCAAATTTGTTTAAGATGGCAGGTATTTGATAGGTCATTGTTTGCTTTCCATAGTTTGTTCTAATTTTTGGTGTTCGATGTTTTTGGTGCCTTAAAAGATATTGAGCGTTTACGTATATATGTTATTGCGCCAAGTATTCTAGCAGCGTTTGACAACGGTTTCGGTCTCTTGGAACAGGTACTGAATCAGCCTAGTGTCTACGTGCGCCGGTGCCGCATTTGCACTAACGCGGCAGAGGAAAACAAAACATAAATATAAGTTCCATCGAACACTCCATGGTGTATTTAGCATACTTTGCTGCTGTAAATAAGCTGGTCATGTTTCCTTTTCCCCAGCTTACACTGACGCGGATAAGAATGTGGAACGATTTTCAGACGCGCTCCTAAAAAGGGGGGGGGGGGGGGGACTTAGCCTTTGTAGCTTCCCCTTCACTTCACAGAAAGTTGTCCGCGAGTACAGAAAGTACTTCAGATGCTTCAAACTATTATTAGATCGTAGAGATTTACTACTGGATCGACAACACAAGTTTCCGGTTGTGGTCCGTGCACAGACGATTGTCATGGAGTCAGCAAATTCAAAGCGATGAAAGAGCAAGTCAACTTTCTTATCAACATATTTTGTCGATTCGCAGGAATCAATGAGATGGTGAGACACATGAGCTTTCATACGTGTACACTGTCCACTCATCATCAGACAAATAATTGTACAATTACTCCCGTCATAAGAGCTCATGTGAGAGCATAAGATGCTCTCACATCTAAAAAAAAAAAAAATAGTACCCGCCAAACTTTGTCGCGCATGGAAGCTGAATACTTAAGATCAAACCAGGGCCGGTATAACGTATAACTATTCCAATCTGTTTTTATTCGAAATCCACCATTAGCCTTCCGTGATAGGTCGAAAGGGCTCGGGTTCCACCCATATGACCGCGGCGTCCGCCCATATGCGCTGTTCCCGAGCCACTCTGTCCTATCACGCAGGGCTAATTGTGGACTTTGAATAAAAACAGATTGAAATAGTAGTGCGTTATACTGACACAGTACTTAACAAGCTTGAACGCATAGAACTTCAGCACAGCTACAAAAACGTTATACGCACGCCTGCTTTAGTATACTTAGCGAATGATGTGAGCACGTTGACGTTTACACGTTTAGGCACATGGCGATAGCGCCGGAATCAAATGTACCAATATGGCGCAGCAAATAATTCTGCGCCACTTATGGTACCGTATGTGACAACTTGATTTCATCATCGTTGCGAGTTCTTGCGTTTAAGAGCCAGCCATAAATTTACTTGGCTATGTACAGAGTAGCTGAGTTCGATTTGCGTACAGAAAATTTAAAATAATTCATGACTGCTATCTTGCCTTTCAATGCATGATGCCACGGTAACGACACAAAAGGATCTCTAACCCAAGTGACAGCGAGGTGAATAGGGTTGGTTAAAAGCACCAGCTGCAGTATAAACTGCATAAATAACCGGAGCGTGACAGCTTTTCGGCATAAACAGGTATAGCTGAGGTCAGCTGCACTCTGTAAAAACGAATATTAATCACTGCTCAGGTTCTGGCAAGCCTGCTGAGCCTAACCATGAACGGATACAGTTGAAATGCAGTAAGTCTGCACAAACAAGTTTCCAAAAGGGGTTCGCTGGAAAGCACGCGGCTTTAGTCAGACAGGAATAACTAATAAAATGTATCGTAATAAAATGTATCGAATAAAAAGTATTTCCCCCCTGTAGCAGCAACGACAGTCGAACCCCTGAGTTTATGTCTATTTTTGGGTGGGAAACAATGATCAAAAGAACAGGGACCAATGCGTCGCCGTACTGTAATCATGCGACGCCTGTCACGGTAAGGTAAAAAAGGAGAAAACGTGCGCCCATGAGATATACGAGACATGCACTATGCTTTGCAAGGGGCCGTCATGTTTCAGCTCGCCATAAGTCGCCTTGAGTCAAAGAGAGATTAGCTGTCTCCATGTCTGAGCGATCGGACGCCCTTGTTTTGCTTTTCGCTTAAAGGCGCACGAGTGGTTGCTAGCTAGTTCATTTTATTTTTTTAGCACCCTCTTTCTTTCCTTTTTCTACAGAGTATACGGTGTGTGTGCATTTTTCTTTATCTTTCTGTCTCCCCTTACCCCTTCCCCAGTGCAGGGTAGCAAACGGGATATCTACCTACCGGTTAACCTCCCTGCCTTTCGCATCTCATTTATACATATCTCTCCCTAAGCGCTCGTGTTGTTAATAAAAACAGCGCCGAGTCCTGTCCTCTATCACTTGTCCAATTTTCGCGCTGCTTTCTGTCGTACAGTGAAACAGGCTCAACACATCGATCTCAATGTTTGGTTGCCACCGCTGCACAAGCTTTGAAGGAAATCTTGTGAAAAAACAAGGCATCGGCCCGTATTAATGCCACCAGACCTCTGGTGGTGATCGACGCGTCACACACAGGTAGGTGCCGGGCGAAGCCGGCTCAAGGATCGTACACACACACACACACACACACACACACACACACACACACACACACACACACACACACACACACACACACACACACACACACACACACACACACACACACACACACACACACACACACACACACACACACACACACACACACACACACACACACACACACACACACACACACACACACACACACACACACACACACACACACACACACACACACACACACACACACACACACACACACACACACACACACACACACACACACACACACACACACACACACACACACACACACACACACACACACACACACACACACACACACACACACACACTCCGTCACTTGGCCAACTCTACGGAAATAGCGAGACACAAGAAGAGCAATGAATTCTTGGCACTGGACGATCAACCTCATTAGACCACCTTTAAATAGACTGTAATTATCGCTTTCTCACGATTGATATTCTTAGTTGCACCACTTTCTGTTAACATTCAGAATGTGAATATGCAGGTCGCACGCCTGATTCTAAAGGACCTATGAGATTCTAGACTCTGCATAAATTAAATTAGCTTTGTAGTTTTTATTGCCTTTGGCTGTTATGAGCACTGATTGAGTGCAAATAAATAAATAAATAAATAAATAAATAAATAAATAAATAAATAAATAAATAAATAAATAAATAAATAAATAAATAAATAAATAAATAAATAAAAGTTATATCCTAACAGCATCCTACTTTTCGTGTGCAATGAATGAGATCGTTGGTTTCTAAAGAAGAGAAGTAATAAAAACGCCATACTACTCTCTGTTTCACATCTTCCCACGTACAAAACGAGATTTTTACCACATCCCTATAAGTTCTCCGGAACGGACGACATTGTCACCTGCTTTTAAAACCCACGCCAGCCGCAGCAGCAGCTGTCATATGCGTGGTGAACAGCGTCGCCAGCTGACGAGATTCCACCGGCATTTGCGCCGGCGGCCCAGCCGTTACCGCGACTACTGTATTTTCGCTCCGTCCACCCAGAAGCCAAGCACACGTGGGAAGCGCCGAACGGAACAAGGCGCTTACGCACAGCACTTGCTTACGCGTAACGCGCGTTCGCGCCAGAAAGTGTGAATGAAAACGTATACGCTACAACGCTCTCTCTCTTCTCTCTCTCTCTCTCTCATTCACTCCAACTCACACAGGCGGGATCCGGTGACATAAAGACTCCGCACACCGAGCGATCAATGGCAGCTGCACCAATGCCAGGTCGTCTTACACGAATCCGTGACTGTGGGCTGCTTCAATTTTCACTTGTTTGCGTCGCCAGACACCGCCCGGGTGTGTGTTCCCGACAGTTATACGACTCGAGCCACAGAGTTACGCCGCACTCACATGGAGAAGGCCCCGGTGCGGCAGACGACGTGCCCCACTGACACAATAGAAAGCGTTGCATACAACACGCTGATGCTAACAAACAGGAATGGTGCCAGGTCCCGCGTTGATCCTTGGTTCAACTTTAATTTTGTTTTCCTACACCGTTACCTGTTTTTCGCACTTGTTCGTTTCGTTTTTTGTATGTATAAAACATTTCTAAATGAAAGAATGTCGAGGGCGAGGGGTTGAAGCCAGCTGCTTTGAGGAGCTGGGAGGCTAAGTGCAGAGAGCAAGGCGAATATAACGAACAACAGGACAGAAGCAGCTGCTTGCTTCTCTTTCTTTTTTTTTTTTTGCGCTGAGCTTAAAATAAAGAAAAATAAAGAGAAAACGAGAAGAGATAGCATAACTGATAAAGGAAAGAAGGCAGGGTGACGATTCGGAAAAAAATACAATTGCAGAATACAAAAAAAAAAAAAAAAACTATTCTCATGCAGCCGGTGCAGACACGTAGACACGCATGCAGAAGAACGGCCTGGCTCTCCCCTCTGCCTTCAGTTCTTTATTTTTATAACTAATCTTTTTTTTTTTTTTTTTTGGTGGGGGGGTCTCACTGTCGTGGGACACCTCGGGGGAGCTGCAAAAGAAAGCGATACGGCATCGGTGGTTTCTTTTGAGTGTTTGTGTCCTTTGCCCGTTGAGCTCGATCTGCAGTGGCGAAAAAACCACCTGGTTTATCTGGCCTTTTGGCTGGCCGTTTGTGCGTGCGTAACTATGTGTGAGCGTGTGCGCGCGATTGTGCAGTGCGTGCACGCGCACGCATTTGAATAAGTGTGAGTGACTGAATGAATTTGTGCGTGCGCGTGGGGGCCCAGGGGGGAAACGGCGCCGTCGCATTCGAAGTAAAGCCACTCAATAGGTGTGCTTTTCGCATCTCCCGAATCCGCGCGTCTTCTGTGCGCGTTGCATTCGTATCCGACGACAACTGTGCGCCCTCTCCCAGAGCTTCCCCGCTTTTGTTGCCACCGATCCTGCTCCTCCTCCGTTTCTCAACGGTGGAGAAGAGGAGCCACATTGAACTCCGTGACATTTCTTCTTAATCTTCTTTTTTCTTCTTTGTGCTCTTGTGGTCCGCGTTTGTCTCTCCTAGCGTAACGTATCCAGGCGGGGATGCGCACCTCATCGGCAGTCGAGTCGCACGAACGATTCGACCTCCTTCGCCGTTTCTTTCTGGTTGCATGTTTCTCTCGCCGATCTCACAGCGTTGCCTCCACGACGTACGCGGAGCGGCAACGTGCGCTTGACTTGCAGCCAGCCTCTCGCTGCGTCCTTCGAGTTCGCGCCTGCTTTGGTGGACGGAGCAGACGTCGCCGTTGCTCGCGACAGGTGCTGTCGAGGCTGAGCAGGGTACGGGAGAAGCTAGCGGTGAAGGGGAGGAGGCTGCGGTTGGCAGCCGTTTTGCAGGATCAGCACACAGATGTCGCCGGGAACGCACTCTGTTCCTCTTCTCTACTTTGGTCTATCTATTTTTTTTTTCGGTACAAGTCTTGCCAATGTGTTGACCTTCATTTCCTTTCTTTATCGCTCTCTTTCAGTCTCTGGTGCCGTATTAAGTTTGCGTGTGCGCTACACCGCTGGTCAAAAGAGCTTACGAAACAAAGGATATACTAAAACTGGTTGCTTTACCATAGCTTTGCGAACTGAACTTGCAAACGCTGATAAACACCACAAAAGTTCAGGATGCATGATGAAGTCAGGTATGAATTCAGTTATGTTGTGCAGTTCGAGTTCCATCACTTATGTTTACACTTTAATTTGTGCGTTGCACGGCTGCTTGGACATTTGCTTCCGTTGCTGTATTTATTGAAGAACATTGTGTTACAATTTACAATAATTCTTGTCATTTTTGTTGCATATGACTGCAGTAAACATCGTTCAACATTTTGTTCTGCAAACTTGTCTGGATATTTAATATTGCTAGGGCACCCCTTTGCAGAATTATTCAGTCGCTCGAAATGGATACAAATGCGGCTGGAGGCTAAATATCCCTGTTTTCAAGGGACCACTTAAAACAAGCGAAGTTCTCGTTTGATTGCAAGCTCGAGCTTGTCTTCCGTATACCTTCTGGCTATGCTCGTTAACGAAAGTGAACTACGGCAAAGAGGCGTCGCGATGAGGCTTCCAAACGCAAATAAAGCTGTCCAGATGATGTACAAACCGTCTCCGAACCCTGAACCTGCCAATGCCACTCTCAGAACAGAGCCTTCGCGCGGCGAAAGCACCCAGTATTTACGACACCGCTGGAATGCGCCCGCAGACAGCAGGCAGGTGCGACGACCGGGGCTCAAGTCAGTAGTAGACAAACACGGAGCAGATTTAGTGCAATGGAGAATTATGCGCTCTCTTTGAACAGGACTTATTCTCGGACCGTGGCCTTTTCCCGAGGCTGTTTGTCTTCCTTTCTCTCTCTCTCTTTTCCATGTATAGCAGGATTTCTTAGAGAAATATTCATCACTCCTAAAAATTGGTTTATAGCATGCTTATGTACATTCCTGAAGGAAGCAAATACATCCACCCTCTCCACCTGAATCTAGTCTAGGCATCCACCCGAATTGCTCACTACATTCGGGTGGATGACAATTTATTCCTTTCATGATACTGTCTCCAACTTGCGCGATTCCGCAGAACTGATTTGCCAAATCCAATCATTTCGATGTACTTCCGAGAGTGCCGATTTCCAATAAAATATATAAAACAGACGTCCATATACCAATACACACTGTAGGACGGAGCCAACAGGGCTCTGGGCTGGTTAACCTCCCTGCCTTTCATTTATCATTTGCTCTCTCTCTCTGTCTTTGCTTGAAGTTTCTCCTAAAGGATTCACCTGCTTGAAGTTTCTCATTTTTCTTAAAGGCTTCACCTGTATTTAATGATTGATTGATTTTATTTTCATCTTGTTTCTTTCAAATAAGTTATCCTGACAAAGTGTGTAATCACCGCTTCTCTATGACGATGTTTATATCCAAAGCCACGATAACGTATAATGTCCTGGGAGTTACCACTCAACAGTGCACATCTATTGAAAACAACAGGAGCTGCGGAAAAAAATGCGTCAAGCAAAGACCTCTGTGCACTTTATGCCCATAGAGCGACAAAATAGCACACAAAGTAAAGGGCAACAAATATTGCCCATTGAAGCTATCTGAGCTTGTGACAGCCAACTCACATGAGAAGATATATGGGGTGAGTGGCCAAACAATTATGAAAAATTGTAATTTTACAGTCAGGAGAAATATTCCTCGTATCCGGCAACGCGAACACTGGCTATAGTTGGATGAACGGACAGAGCGGGAAAGGCTGCGTTGCCGGCGGAGGACATGGGAATAAATTACGCGATCACTGTAGCCCAGGTGAAGCTGGCACAACCCTACCTCGTGACTGCCTTTTGGATTGAGTTTGTCAAATCTCTGCACCGCCCTCTCTTGCGTGGCGGAAGAAAATGTCCAGCGTCATGAATACCAGACCTAGCTGCAGCTGCCTGCATTTACGCAAGAACAAGTCACAGAAGGCTATTCCGTCGCTCGCTGATGGATGTTCACGTGAGCTATATCTCGGGTGGGAATAAGATTTCTGAATCCAGGCCTGATTTGGTGGCTCCAGCCGCAGCCAATACTGTATGTACAGCTTTATATGCGCAAAAAAAAAATCATAATTGTTTCTCTCCGCTGACCTGCTGCGTCACCGGCGCCACCGTTTTTGGCCTACTCTGCGCCCTCACGAGATGGACGGGGTGCATAGACATAGGCGAGAGCGAGGGAGGGGGCACCAGGTGCACGCCTGCCTCCCCTGGCAACAACACTCGTGCCATCCTCTTAAAGGGGCCAATTATGGGCGAAATTTGTGCTGCTGTATTTCATGGCACAAGCACTCGTTACGCAAGCACGCCATAATTTCTCCGTCGTTGTCATCATCGTTTTCTATTGCTGCTGCACACTACGCTTTTCTGTTTACACGTTTCTGTATATGAACAGCTGCGGAAGGGTCACTGGACGCGTGCTTTCTTTCCAGACAGGAGACGGCATGCAACGTACAACGCGAGGCAGCGCCCGGGGGTGACTTCGGCGCATCTGCTACCGTGCAATGATTCCGCAAACTGTTATTGGATCGTCACCTGCCAGATCTACCTCTCCCTGTCTCTCCCCTTACGGCGGTGAGAACTAGCAGGGCCAGATGCACGCCCTTTCGGGCCAACTTTTCCTCCTGTCTCTTCACTAAAATCAACGTCGTCTTCCTTATCGGATTTACACCTGCCGCAAAGCACTCTGACGCTCTATTACAGATCTCTCAGCATTTGGCGACGTTTATCTTACAATGTTACAACTTGGCTGTGTTCAGTTCGCTCAGTCAATGTGATATCTGCTGTCTATCTTTCCCATCGGCCGCACAGCACATATGTGCGGAAAAGCAACCTGCTGCACACGTGCCCAATGGCAATATGTGGGCGTGATTTCCATTGTTCTTTGACTAAGGATAAGCGGGATGATAGAACTTACGAAGGAGAGATAACGGAAGCGGGCAGTGATTGGGTTTATATGAACCCACACGCGCGGTGAGGCGAAACACACAACTCTGCAGCAATGTATTGTTTCGTTTTGTATGTTCGTTTCGTTTTTGCGCGTAACAACGAGGCGATGGTTAGCTGTTAAGCATGTAAATTCCCAAAATAACCACTGTCGAGTAGTTCATTCGCAATCTGCAAGTCAGCAGCAGATGTTCAGCCTAATTAATAACAACTGCTGCTGCAAAACTTTATTGCAGAGTGAAACGGTGCATTAGCTCATCCAGAGCTTATAATTGGAATGAAAGTGAAGGCTCCCGTAAACTTCGCTAGCGCAGATGCTATGAAAATTACGTAACCTGGTATGGTCTGCCCGCTTCCGGCCAAACGTTTGTAGGCGTTTTTAACCTGTTTGCTTCCTTCCCGGGAAGTGAATGGTTGTAGATTTCCGCTGCTCTTTATCTCACCTCGGTATCAAAGTTTGGGCATTATCTCAGTGGTCTCCTTGAGATTAGTCCTTGATATCGAGGGATCAAGGCTCAGCCTATGGTCATACACAAGCAACTCCCGATGTTACGGTAATGAAACCGTGGCGCCATCTGTTACCGCCACACGCAAAGCCAATGCCTCCTTTCGTGACAGCCGAGATGCATCGGCGTAGTGCATCGTTGCGATCTCGGAGGCCACACTCCTTTACTAGATGCCTGCCGTGTGAGTCGATAACTTGGTTTCAAGCCCTCTCCAACACTGTCAGCTGCGAGTGCAGATGGCGGTGAACGCTTGCAAACTAAGGGCGGTTTCCTCCGAGATTACTGCCACAGCTGTTAATGTCCCGAAAACAACAAGCACCGGATGCCGATGAAATCTGGCCGCTTAAAACGTATGTGAATAGTCCTAGTTGAGTTAAATAACATTGCACCTTGAAGCAAAAAGTGGCCTTATAAGAAAGCTTCCCGAGCACGCCGAAAGTACAAGCGGCTGCGAGCGCCATCTCTTTGTGACTCCCTCCTCTAACTACAGGAACCGCCACGGAAGGTGGAAAACAAACAACACCGCAGGCATCTAGCAAATGATGCATTGGCCTAACATGTTGAAACATGGCATGCGGTTATAGATGCCGCCACCGTTCCACTGCACAGAAATCGGCATCTTTTGAGTAGTGCCGGCGCAGACGATACGCACTTGCCATTGCCTTAGATTGGCGTTGCTTCAGACAGAATACGCCAGCTTATATGCTCCGCTCGCTCGTGCATCAACGCTCGGATTCGTAAAATTGTTTTTGCAAATATTTCGTGACTCGTTAGCGCATCCTACATGCGTGATCTTCTTGTTGCTAAACTTCATTATGCTTCAGTGACGTGTGCTGCAACCCTGCATGCCTCCGTCAGGAGCGATGGCTGCAGTATTCAACAGAGCTAACAGCTTCTGCGTCAACCAACTTTGGTTCAGAAACCAAATAGTCCTAAAATTTATTGCTCTATACCTTGATTTTCACAAGCTAAACCACCAAATTGAGCCCGTATTGCAGCCTTCCCAGACAATCAGCTTTAGAATATGCTCGAAGGAATAGTAAAATCTGCAGTGGCCTTCCTCTGCCCAGACGTTCTTTTATTTATTTCGCTATTTAATTATGGCGTCATCTCAAACGTTGGAAAAATTTGCAATAAAGGTATGCGATACAACCTATTAATATTTATTCAAGCAACAGATTATTAAGCTTAAAGAAGAAAAAAAAGAAACGGGTTTGGAAGACCGATTTATTTTCTTCTCACCATTATTTCGACGCAAGAAGCCGTGCTGTGGAGAGTACAATTGTTCGTTTCGTTATTTGCAGCTAAATTGCAGCGTGGCTGTTCTTAGCACTATCCTAGCGAACCTCACACCTCATGATGTCTTTAACTGTCCTGCACCTCAGTGAAATAAAATTCCCACATTATGTTTTTAAATACAGGTTTACGTACCTACGTAATGTGAGCTGGTGTGCTTACCGATTGTTGCAGAAATTTCGGCATGGCTAACAAAGTCCATATTCACAAAAAGCTCTTAAGCTATAGTATTGTTTGTAGAAGCAAATGCTAGCCAATCCGGGTGCTAGGCATATATTATCGAAGGCGGCCGGCCTACGGCAAAGAGCCTATACGAGCAAAAAGCTGTGTGTATTCAATCTCTGAATTTTCGGACAACGTCACAGGCAGCGAGTCGCCAATCAAGCAGCGGACGGCTTTTGCAGGTTGCAATGCAGGCCGCGGAAAATCTGGTCACAACAGTGGTCACATGCAATGCGGGCAAAGCCATAACGTCGCGTTATCGGGCTTGCTAAAAGTGAACTACTATCGCAGTAACATGGAAACTCGTCGTGACTGGGACGCCTGCCACGCGAGGAAGGAAGGGCGCCTTCTTCGATACACAGTGGCGCACTTCTTTATATATACTAACGCCTGTAGATCAAAACACCGCAAGTCCCATGTTACTATGCACAAAGTGCATAATAATGTGGCTTGTGTATTTTTATCAGTCTTCAGCTACCTGTGTTGCACTAGCGAAATGAACAGCGCACATATGCATCATATTGAATTACAAATAACATGTAATTACTGTCTATGTGTTCTATAAAGAACACGGAATAAGATTCTGTAGTGTAATGTATTAAACAGTACCGTACAGTACAGCACAGTACAATTATGTACCCATATTAAGGAAAAGCACGAAGGGACAAAGAGGACATCTGTCTTTCGCGCTTTTCCTAACTATGAATCCACACCAACTCACCCAGTTCACCATTTTGCTGAAATAATGCACCGTACTGTACTGTATTATGCATTATTTACCCCACAGACCGAATCGAAACCCAGTCATCAGGTTTGTATTCTTACTAACTGGTTCATTGTACAGTGCGTATATGTCGTGTGATTTCAGTGTGCTGAATGGTTTACGTATGTGTTGCATTTTTGTGCAGTCACTTGTACAGAGTAAACTTCGCTTTGTATCCCTCCTTTCTGTACTCAAATGTCGTGTGTCTTACTCTGTATCACACGTAAAAGCAAAGCCTCCTCCTGTGTTTCCTGCTTCTACCCGTTTAATTGTTTATTGTTCGGTGTTTCACGTTTACTTTTATGTGCATTGGTCATGTCTTCATATTGATGTTTTCAATAAATTCCTGTAAACCTCTCCCATTGCTGCGGCTGTGGAAACTACACCCTGTTTAAACAAATTTGTGCAGTGCAGCGATTGAGTCGATCAATAGCTACGTTTACACGAATGCGACAGTAGCGTGTCGCATTCTTCAGCCCATCAGGGTACCATGCGACAGCGTTTGTATGTGGCGCATTCCCCTTTATTCAAAACCAGGTGGAACCTGTTTCTGGCTTTTTGCATTCCGCCGGTGAGTGGAAGAAAGTGCATAGCGGCACCCGTCTTTCTCCCTCAATGCGACACGCCAGCATTTAGATGCACCGCGCGAGATGACTTGTCCCGTCTCCAACAACCCATTCCTGTCGCCATCAATGCGCTTCAGCATTGCAGCCGCTTACATGTATGCGACGCGCTAGAAATGCAATGTAACACACCGCTTGTCAAATTCATGCAAACGCCGCTAATATCAGTCACGATAGCCGGTTGCGTGTTCCGGAGAATGGATGAGGGCTCCCACATTGTACGCTTTTAATCATTTCTTGACACTCCCATTCAGCTGGCGCCAGGGGGAGAGCAATCAGAGGCCGGCAATGGAGGGGCATTTATTCTGATTGGCTTATGCAGCCCATAAGGTTCGCTTCACTGCACGGAATTGGTGAGATGTCTCAACGTCGCCGCACTCGCCTCCACGTGCATAACGACAGGAAGCATACTGAAACCCGTGATTAAAGTCAAGCTCAACGCTAGAGCACTACCGGTCTGGATAACGCACGCCACCCCCGTCTCCCTCCCCTCTATGCTAAGTTATTCTAAAGCTAACTCATTTCTGAGTCAGTGTTTCACAGAATGCTGGTGTCGAGTCTCAGTGTTTCACGAGATGGTCAGCGTGGAGTGGCGAAGTGTCTAGAAATTTTGAAATAAAATGACTTAAAGGGTAAGAAACGATCTCCTCTCAAGCTTCGTTTTGCCATCGTTCTTCGTCCCGACAATCATTGTCGTAGCAGGCCCCGAAAGCTTTCGACGTGCTTTGCGATTACAGCTGCATGCGAGTTTCCAGGGATGGCATGGGCGTGGCACTTTTTGTTCGTTCGCCAGTGCTACATACACAATGGTATTTCAGCACATTGAAGAGCCTCTGGAATCTCAACTTTTTCTGCGAGTGCTAGCGAAGAAAAACGTTACAGCGGGTCATGGCGATGTCACTGTGGTACAAGCAGAATCATACCCGCCGGGGTGGCTCAGTCAGCTAAGGCGTTGCGCTGCTGAGCACGAGATCGCGGAATCGAATCCCGGCCGCGGCGGCCGCATTTCGATGGAGGCGAAATGCAAAAACGCCCGTGTGCTTGTGTTGTAGTGCATGTTAAAGAACCCCAGGTGGTCAAAATTAATGCGGAGTCCTCCACTACGGCATGCCTCATAATCAGAACTGGTTTTGGCAAGTAAAACCCTAGAAAGAAGATCAAGCAGAATCGCATCTGTCTGATCACGGTCAAGTCTGGAGGCATCGGTTCTCGCTGTAGCTAAGTTTTGAATTCCATGCAAGATTGACAGGATGATATGCGCTCTTCTGCACCGAACATCGCATATCATCTTCCACGACTTCCTCATACGACGTAAATTCATGCAAAGCTTCCTTCTCGGTGGAGGAGTCGATCAAAATAAAGCGCCGGTAGCACCTCGACATCAAATCGACCTGGGGTTATTGCGTAAAATTTACGCCGGTCTCTGCAGGAGCTGGACTCTATACAAGGAACTCAGTTTAGCTAGCAGGACCACTATTCTTCATTGTTTTTTCCCAGTACAGTAGATTCATTCCAACTAACGTTCCTTCATTCCTCAAACTAACGGTCTGACGGAAAGATTTAACCGCACCCTTGGCGACATGCTCTCCAAATACGTCGCCTCTGATCACACTGATTGGGACCTCATTCTGCCATTCATCACGTTCGCCTACAACACTGCACCACAGGCGACCACAAACTTTTCCCCATTCTTCCTCTTGTACGGCCGCGAACCTTCGACTACCCTCGACACCATTCTTCCGTACAGACCCGATTCATCCGAATGTACACCCATCTCTGAAGTTGCCCGCCGCGCCGAGGAATGCCGTCAACTCGCCCGTTCCTTTACAACCGCCGACCAATGGCAACAAAAATCTCGACGTGACGATGATCACACGCATTGTCACTTTCTTCCGGACTCCCTTGTGTGGCTTTGGGTTCCTGCCGTTCCTGCTGGCCTCTCATCCAAGCTTGTATCAAAATATCAAGGACCCTACCGTGTTGTAGCGCAGACATCGCCTGTGAACTATATTGTCGAGCCTGTCACGCCACCTACGGACCAACGCTGTCGTGGTCGTGAAACCGTCCACGTACAACGCCTGAAGCCGTATTACGACCCCTTGATTCTATGTTCACCATGAGTCGCCAGGATGGCTCCTTTTCCGATGGGGGGTGATTGTAGTGAAGACGAATGCCCGGCGCAGCAGCCACATCGCCAGTCATCCGGGCAGCGCGAGCTCGAGATTGCCTGAGCCGCTCTGGTTGAGACACGCTGCCAACGCCGCCCGCTGCTCTCTTGTACTGTGTTCACATTAGACAACATATACTACTCCCGCGAAAAGGGAAACGTAAAACACATTTACAGAGAATTTACCACTTGCGAAAAGAGCATTCTTAAACCATGCAAGTGCACTTCCGTCATTTTCCTCAACACAATTCTCCAGAGAAAGAGAGAGAGAGAAATGAAATGGGAAAGGCAGAGAGGTTTCTAGTTTGCTAGCCTAAACTGGGGGAGGGTTAAGGGGGAAAGAAGGATGTACAGGTGGCCTACGTTGTGTCAACTCGCACTGTGATCTCGAAACTTCGACTGACATGAAAATCAAATATCGGAGCAGGCTGTTGTGATAGTTGCCTACGCGGGAAATCGGTCACTCTTTACTTTGTATGGCATGGTTTACACGACCATATCGTAAAACGGGTGAGCAATCTCCAAAATGCGATGTTGGGTTCTGATATACACTGCTGAACAAAACGGGCTATAAGAACGCTTGGAGCGATGTAGAGTACCGTATTTTACCTATCAGCAATATAGCCACTTGTGTAACGCCAGCAGATTTGCAGAACTTTCTTTCAAATAATTATTTTTCTTGACCGATTCGAGAATTTCATGAAACTGTGTCTTAGAAAAACGAATAAGTGTTATTGTATAAGGGTTAAATGAAACTAATAGTTCTTCCAAAAATTTGTAGGCCATACTGCCTTCTCATGTGACGGGGGTGTTGGAAACAACTTTTCGAGAGTCTCTTTGAGCGAGCTTTCAGAAGTAGCTGCAATAGGCTAAAGCCGTCGTTACGAAAGATCAACAGCTCGGTACAGGGCGACTCTTGTAAATGATATCGTCACGCGGCTGCAGGTGTTGAGCACGACCACGAGCCTGTTTACGCCGCAGGCATCCGGCGTGACATATCAGAAGCTGCGCTTTTTATCACAACTCTTCCGCAAGAATACGCGGACCGAAGATGCGAAGCTGTTTTATCACCGCTTACGCAATCCAGCATTATTTCTTTTATCGTTTTATTGAACCCCTTATAATCACTCCAGATTTTGGCATCGCCTGTAGTGAGCCCTTAGGAGGCTGTCCCCCGCTTGGTGGGTGGCGTGTGACTGGGAGGCACGATGTGTGTTGAAACAGTGCGTGCCACGATCCTGATTATCGCGACAATGGCTGCCTAGCTGAGAGTAATTAATAGCACCGCCGATTGTTTCATGGGCACGGTGCAACTGTGTGCGCGGATACGTGATGAGAGCGTCGCCTAAATGACATTGTCTGACCTCCTGAAACATTGACTGTGCGGTTGTTTTTTTTTTTATTTCTTTTGTTATTATTTTTCTCTTTTGTTGGCGAACAAGAGGCCATGCACATAGGCGAAATCGGCCATTTTGCATTTCCAGACCACCACGCGGTGACTCAGAGGCTATATGGCTTTATGCTGCTGAGCGCGGCGACGTCTGACGACGTCACGGCCGGGTTCTATTCCCGGCCGCCGGTATACATTCAAGGGGAAACGAAATGCACGAAAGGTTCTTGTAACATGCGTGGAGTGCCTGGTAAAGAAAAAAATGTCATCATCATCATCACCATTATAATCATCATCATCAGCCTATTTATGTTCATTGCAGGACGAAGGACTCTCTCAGCGATCTCTAACTATACCAGTGATTTGGCCCAGGTGATTCAATCTTATGCCTGCCAAGTTCTTAATTTCGTCACACCACCTAATCTCTGCCGTCCACGACTGCACTTCCCTTCCCTTGGTATTCATTCTGTAACTCTATAGTGGTCCACCAGTTATCTACACTACGCACAACATGGTCTGCCCAGCTCCATTTTTCTTCTCCCAATGTCAAATAGAATATCGGCTATTCCCGTTTACTCTCTGACCTACACCGCTCCCTTCCTGTCTGTTAACATTACGCCTAACATTTTTCGTTCCATCGCTCTTTGTGCAGTCCTTAAGTTGTTCTCGAGTATCTTTGCTAACCTCCAAGTTTCTGCCCCACATGTTAGCACCGGCAGAACGCAATGATTGTATACACCTACACCACGGCGCTACGTCACGAAAATGCGGTGGCACTGTCGTCGGAATTTAGTTTGTCATGGTAGGCACTCCGCCGCCGAGCCGTCGCCCGTGTCGCGCCCCACAGTAGCCGCTGGTTTCGCGGGCGGTTGTGCGGTTCCACGTGTGAGGTCTTTATTCTATGGTTTTACTGCGAAGGAAACGCAGTATGTTGAGTAGCTGAGTTGCGCCGAAATACGCAAGAGGCTAAAGTTTTCATAGGTTTCCTGTTGATGAAAACCGTCGCAAGCAAGGGGCCGTCGCGGTAAACGGCGAAAGATGAATTCTCATACCAGATCATCCATTATGCCACACTGTGGGAAAGCTAGATTAGGATTAGCCTTGAATGTAGGTCGAGCGAGCAGATACCCCACAAAGCACGTCACATTAAAATTTATTTTCATCTCAAAGAATTGAGCCACCTGCAGCGCAGATATCCTATCACACGTTCACAGACGCAGGCAGAGTGGTCACAGCTGCGTCAATTGCAGTGTGGATGTCATAAAAGCGCCTAAACGTGTTAATTAAATTTCGAGCGCGAAACAAAATGTACAGTAGTACAGAGTTGGAGCGACCAGACGGCCGCGGCCAACAGCTCAGATTGCGCGGGCCTACATTGCCGGTACCTCGCCGGTCCCATCAACGAGGTGAGCGCTTCTATCGCCGCTCACGACGACGTAGAAATCGGCAAAAGATTGTTTTTAACATGAAATAGTTCCTATTAGAAAAATTGGTGTGGTTTAGCTTTGGTTAACCCTGGTTGATAGCGAAAGCTTCACTGCCCTGGCTAGGCCCATTGTCGAGCTGTGGCCGAGGTGTGGTTTCGCGATGATATACAGGCATGTTTGCAATGAATACACTGTTTATTCATAATTTTTTATGCCTATGAAGACACTGCGGTGATCAGTAAAGTAGTGAGACTTGGTTGCAACTCGCAGTCGGGCCAAACTCTACTCGGGCGACGACTTCAATGTCTACGTTAAGGGCTCCTTAAAGGCCTAAAGTTAGTCGGACGTAGCGTGAACGCGCGCACACGTTATGTCACGTTGGCGAGAACAACAGCGGCTATAGTTCGACCGATGGTTCGACGTACTGGCGCCGCCAACGTAACCGGGCGCGCGGCCAATGCGCTCCGACGCGCCAGGCGTCTGATGACGCTCGCCCGCGTGTCGATAACGTCGGACTATAAACACGTCTTAATGCTCTCTTGTGGTGTGACCTCTAGCTCTCATGGTGAAAACTGTTGGGTCACCGACGGCTGCCCGAGGTAGCGTAAAGAAGCTTTCGCTTCAAAAAAAAAACACCAAGAAAGAAAGAAAAAAAAAACCGCCTTCCTCGCGTGTAAGCGGGGGCGGCGACCGTCGGCGAAGCCTACGCGACGTCGTTTTATAGGGCCTAAAATATATCGATGGTGCCTACCCCTGTTTGCAAACATGGTGTAGGTCTATATACTTTTCTTTTCAAGAATAGCAGTAAGCTGCCGTTCATGCTTTGGTAATACCTCCTGCATGTGCTCCAACCCCGTTTCATTCTTCTGTAAGTTTTCTTCCCATGGTCAGGGTCCCCTGTAAATAATTGACCTAGATAAACGTACTTTTGGACAGGTTCTAGAATCTGACTACCAATGACGAATTCTCGTTCTCTTGCCAGGCTATTAATCTTCAATCTTACTCTTACAATTTCTCGGTTAGGGTCTTCAATCCTTTGTTGCAATTCATCCCCAGTGTTGCTGAACAGGACAATGCCATCTGCAAACCGATGGTTGTTGACATATTCGCTGTTGATCCACACTACTAATCCATTCCAGTTCGAGAGCTTGAATACTTCTAATAAGCATGCAGTGGATACCATTGGAGAGACTTCGTCTCATTGCCTGACTACTTTCTTGATCGGTATATTCCCGCTTTTCTCGGGGAGAGTTAAGGTAGCTGTGGAATTTTTAAGTATATTTGCTAAGGTGTTCACATATGCTTGCTGTATACTCCGTGACAACACAATGCCTTCATGACTGCTGGTATCTCTATAAACTGAAATGCCCTTCCGTAATCTATGAAAGCCATAAATGAGGTCGGTAGTACTTGGCGGATTTCTCAATTACCTGATTGACGATACGGATTTGAGCCAGAAATGCTGGCTCGTTTTGAATTCGGACTGAAATCAAGCGTTGCCCTGAACCAAATGTAATCGAAATTATTCCGGAGCACTCCAGTAGGGCATCTCTCATAGCCAGTGCGTTGCTTAAGGGCGTTAAACTTCGTCAATCAATCATATTTCTTACAGTCCGCGCGTTTTTGCATATAAAAATTCTTTTTAATTATTTGCCTGTAGGTAGGTTTGAAGGTTTAAGTATTGTGATCTCGATCAAGCGTACCTATGCCTTAGCTGCACAACCAGGGTAGATTTTGACTGCTTCCCAGAATAGGCCTGGTCAAATGCATCTCGGTACAAACACTTGAACACATTACTTGGTCCACCTCCCTCTCAGCTTCTTATGATCCCTACTGCGAGTCTTTTAGTTTTCTTTGATATTCATTGCGTGCTCCGGTGGGACCAGCTCGCTTCTCAGGCAGTGGTATTCTTGGCTACCGTCTCTGCTTTGCACCTTGCACACTCGGCAGGTCCACTCTCAAGCGCAGAATATTAATGGAAAACTCCATGCCGAACATGTTTATTCATGTGTGCTTGCTTGCTGGCGAAGAAATGTAAGCGATACTATCAAAGTGTCGATACAATGCACTGGTCGATTTGATTTTTTTAACATGGGTTGAAAAAAAAGGGGGGGAGGGGGCTTAGTAATGCAAGTTTCCCGGGTAAGACATCTGTGTGCAGGACATACGCCGAAGATTGAGAATGCCTTCGCGATGTCTCTGTGAGAAACCCACGGCCAGCATCGAATAGAAGCCTCTCTAGCAAGTAACACGCCGACATCTTGATGTTGAAACAGTGAGAGTGGTTTTCTGTGGCGTGTGCACTGATGACAACGTGTCCATAATATTCAGTCATATCAGAAAGGCCATCTAAGCGAGGATCATACTCTCCCTACTGAAAAACCCCCGTATTCCCCACAACTCCTGTATCCAATAACATCATATGACATATAGGAAAAACGGGTGTTTGTAGGGGATCCTATATGTTTCATATCGGATTATTGGATATGGGAGTTATGGGGCATATGGATTTTTCAGTAGGGCTAGTACATTCTATTAATGGCATCGCTCTTGCTAGCTAACTCGTTGACGATTATTATTATTACATTCTTGAAAAATGACACAACCCACTGTGAATTGTTGCCCAGGAATCGGGAAACAAAAAGATTAGTTAATATACAGAAGAAATCGATGGCGCTAAAATGTAGCAATGCACAATACAACAGCCAGCGTTGCAAAACTAAGAAGAAATAAAAGAAGCTTAATCATTTTTACTGGAGCAGCCAGAGGCAGACCAACGTCGAGCTAGCCTCGGTAAATATTTCTCTTTTTCTACGTCATTGCGATCCTTTTCCTCTGTGCTGCTTAACTCAGAGATGGATTAATTCTCATTCGTGCTTCATGCGCTCTTTACCATAACATGATTAATTGTGCACCGAAGATGTTCCATGGAGTTGTAAGGTCAAGGAAATGTATAGACGCATGATTGCATTATACACGTCAATTTGTCGCGTAAGCTCGCAGAAAAACAGCATTCATTCGCGAGCAAGAGTTTGAAGACCCACGGCATCAAGAAGAAAAAGATATCCTATCCCGCGCCGTTTGCTGCGCGCGCGAGAAGATGTGTTCGAAGTTGAGCTGAGATAGATGCTGGATCGACGGGCGTCCCATATATAAATGCAGCTCCACTCTACGTGAAAGCTGGGTAAGTGCGAAGCAGTCATTCGCCGGTGTTTCCCTTAGGAAACACAAGCTGGCGAGCAGCTTGTGTTTGGGCCTTCACGATGTTGGGATTAGCTTGCCTGCGCTGGCAAGCAACTTCAGCTTCTCGGGTGCACACCGCTTGATCAGCCCTGTGTCGGCGCTGTTTTTCACGGGCGAGCGCCCGCTCCTGCTCTAAACGTGCTTGCTGCTCGGTGTGCATGGCGGGAAAGAGCATCTCGGAGCGCTGGAACAGCTCTCTTTCAGCGTGCTCTAGCGGCATCTTTCCACTTGTGAGGCTGTGGCGCCCTCTCTTGACTAGTTTCGGTATCAGCTTGGCGTTTTCGATCGAGATTTCATTAATTTTGGTTAATGAATGCGTTAATTCATGATGTTTTCCTTCTTTGATATTATTTTATACTTGTTTGGTTTATATTTATCTATTTTTAGGGGAATTTTATGGGAATTTTATGTCTTACGTAAACCTTGTGCATGATACCCACCAACGAGGGACGACACCCCGGGACCCTAAAGTGCTCCGCACTTAAAATAAGAATTTCTTCTATATTACATTGCATGGTCCAACACGCGCACGTGGGCTGTACAACTTGATTTCAGTCGGCCATGCCCAGGCTGTGAAAAAAGAAAAAAATGTCGCAACACCACAGATCTTTAAACTTTTCTTCAAGATTGTACATATTAAAGCCATATTTGCCACGATAAAAACCAAGGCTGTCAGGTCGCGAACTCAAAAAGTAGCCATAAAATTTCACAAGGGAGCCAAGCCTAGCCACAAACAAGAAAATTAGCCAGACAGGAAGCGAGCTTGCATTTGAACAACAACCACAAGTATGCACACACAGTCCATGTGAGGAGAACGGTTAATTGGGCGAGTTTGGTGCAGAGCAAGGGACGAAGACAGCAACAAGCAGTGCGTGGTTCTGTCCTTTGTCTAATTTTCTCTTAGTCATTTGCGCTGTAGAAATAATGATGTAAGGTACACTCTCAGGAACATTACAGCCTCAAGGATGGATTGGATTTCGAAACACCCTTTTTGCATTCCCTACTTTCCATGAACATTCCGAAAATGGGTGAATTCCTTAGCAGAACACACTTACTGCGTCCTTTCATTAATTTCGGGATGTTAAAGGGTTGTTTTGTGCAACAAGAACACCATGCAGAATTTAAGGGTGCTTGGGAACATTTCAAGCAAGTAAAAAGCCATAAGTGTGTATTTTCCAGTGGTTTGAGCAAAGTTGTTGGTCGAGCACGTCATATGGTCACAGTAGGCTATGGATGTCAGCCTGCTACTTGCATCGCCGGTGTGGAAGTAGAAACACTTTTTTCTTTTATTTCTTACCGTGCCTTTTGGTTTTTACCACTGACTTCGTTTAGGCTGTTTCAGCTTGTTGTTGTTTTACAGATTAGCTGCCAATCGCCAGTAAACCACAACGCATCAGCCAATCATAGTCCTTCAGGCGCATGTCCTTTCTGGTGTAGCATCAGGGCCGTCGCAATATTATACTGGGCGTTCAAAATGAAGCATTACGGAATTTTTAAAAATCACCTGTGGCAGGTAGCATAATTCTCATCGTTGAGCTGGGTTGTTCGAAGAGGCGGGCAGTAGTAGCACGAGAAATCGAAACACATGTTCAACTAATTAACAAAAATTGACTAATAAACCTTAGTTATTTACTTTACGACACATATTGCAATTTACGAATTGTAGCCGGTGACTTTGCAAGACGCATCCACTTGAAATGAATTTCCAGGATGACACCCATTTCGAGATATTATTTCCCACAGTGTGGGACGAAATACATAGGCGTCCCAGTTACTTTTGTGCTTCAATGTATAAAACAGCATTTTGGTAAAAAAAGTAAGTGGAACAACAGTGCATTTTTAGGGCGAGTTGGATGGCGCATATCTCCTAACTGGTGTCATTCTGGAAATTGATTCCAAGTGGATACGCCTGAAAAGCTCACTGGCTATAATTCGTGTATTGCAATATGTGTCGTAAAGTAATTAACCAAGAAGTTTATTAGTGAAATTTTGTTAATTCGTTGATTATATGTGTTTCGATTTTTCGTGCTACTAATGTCCGCCTCATCGAATATAACCCAGCTTAATGATAAGAATTAAGCTACCTGCCACAGGCGATTTCTAAAAATTTCGTAAAACTTAAAAATGAACACCTTATATATGTACAGTAAGACTTGCACTGTTTCATGCTGTATTGCTTAGGATAAACATTCGCAGATGCGTGCAGAGCAATTTTGTACCGCCAAAGACAAAGCATTTATCTTGCAGGTGGTGTGCTCCGGTCGTAGAGTGTAAATACACATTTATTTTGTCCTCTTCTCTCCTTCCTGCCTATCACATCTTACTGCTACCTTCGCTTAAATTGTTTCACCTTGGGGTTGATTTATAGATAACTGAAGCACTGATGAGCGTGACGTCAGTCTATCAAAGCAGCTAGAAGCACTACTGTACTCTTAGGTTGCTGTATTATTCCGTTTAGTAATGTCAGTCGTTTTCTTCGCATGTAGTGCTTGTTGACCTGTCATTGGTTATGACCACCTGATGCTCATAGCACTGTAAATAGTTCCTGTAGATACATCATTTCATTCATTGTAATAAATACCATGTAAAAAATTGTTATGTCAGTCGAGAGTCAACATTTCCAACTCGCAATCTGTAGGTCCGCAGTTCGAATCCGGGCTTTTTATAATTTTTTATAAACTTATTGTCAAACACTTCGGGATTACTTAGGCGGTCGTCCGAAAGACTAGGACAATGATAGAATAAAAGCTATCACTCAAAAAATAAAACGTAGTTTGCATTTTGGCAAAATAGTGCCGATTGTATCGCGGGGTTACTGCGATACTTTACGTCCATGTCAGAAAAGTTCAGTGCTGCAACAAAGTAGCGAAGGTGCAGAGCAGGCAAGAAATTTTGTTTTTGCTGCCAGAAAGAGTATCTGAACCTGGTGACCCTCACGGTGCCAATGATCTAACGCGGCAAAAATGGGCTAGAGACAAAGAGTGCGCGGATGCACCTGTCCCAAACCGGCTGTTCGGCGGCACGCAAGGTGCGAGAAGAAACAGGCTCGACTTCGAAGGCGGCCCGGAGGTGGGGAAGAAGCATCAGGTGGCTGCCGCCGCTGCCGCTGCTGGCAAAGCTGTGGGAAAACGTTGGCCCGCCGGTGAACGGCGATGATCGATCAATGAATGAGCGGGAGAGGGCGCCACGAGATGAACTCCGCAAGAGGAAAGTGGGGTGCAGGGGTTGTTCAACCTTCCCTCCGCCTTTCTTTCCGCCCCGTAATGGGCATCGCCGTCTAATTAAGCGGTAGTGGTTGGACGTAGCGTAAGACGCAAAATACTCCCGGTCCATTCATGCCGAGCCTGTTTGAAGCGGTTCCTCCTTGCCCAACCCTCTTCCCAGCGATTTCGTTCTTCCTTTGGCGTCTTTTTACGACAGCGACGCATTGCGTACCCACCCCGCGAGGAATAGTATGGAGAGGCGAGGGTGAGCGGCTTCCTCGCGTCGTGACGCTCGCCGCACCCGGCAGAGCCATGGGAGACGCGACGACCGATTTCCGGTGCGCGCACTCGCCGCAGGGGCGGCAACTTCTTTCGACCCCCCCACACCATCCTCTACCTTATCATGCTTCCCGAGAGTGAAGCGCACGTAAGCTTAAAGGATAGACAAAAGTTGAGCACTGCCTTCGCGCAGTGGTCTTTTAAACACAGTTCTTTTTCTGGTATACCAGTTCCTCCGGCTCAGTGCTGACAACCTGTGAACACGGCAGGGGAATAGCACAAAGAAGGCTCGGCAACAGAAATCAAAAGAAACGAACAATATCATCGTGTATATATACGCTTAGAACACAGGGAAGTTATTTCGAGGTGTCGGCTGTCGGACAGACACATGACTCCTACATGACTGCCTTTCGGATAGAGGCTACAATGAGAAGCAAAGGAAATTCGAGATATTTAACAAATCAAGATGAACTGCTACATGGGTGCATAATGGTAGGTCGTTGCCAGGAGATATATCGCACCAACTGTTTGGATGGATTGAACGTCATCTTTGTTGACGACTTGAAGATGTCCGCGCCGTTATGGAGCAGGATGGTAGTGACAATCTCCGGAATCTATCCAGGAAAATCTGAGACATCTTCGATGACTGTAAGGTGATGATGGCTGCCATTCCTCGGCACTCCGAGTTAAAATGATTGTGCACCTATTTGCACGGCAAGTCGCCAATCGCAACTGGTGTCGGGTCATCGTTCGGAAAGTAGTCGTTTATGTTCCTCGACGTTGCCAGGAAGTTGGCTGGAAGGCTGGTATATAAGGGAAAGAACATGGCACCCGCACCCGAAAGATCCTGAACAGGCGCCTCTAAATAGTCCAAGAAATGCATTAAAAATGGGGAAAATCTAGCTTGAGAGCGAGGGGCAGGCTCCTTTTCAGATATTTTTTAGATGCTATATCAGGAGTAGAACACATGTACACAAAGAAAAAGAATAAATAAAGTGCACCAGTCGTACACGCATGAAAGGATCACATGGAAGAACATGCATGGATACGAAACACTTTAAAAATGGGAAATTAAATACGAGTATGGTTGTTCATATTGAAAGGTTTACTTATTTATCTTTCTTAGGTGACCACTTTTCACCGGCTACCAAATGTTAAACGTTATCGCTCGGCGCAGGACGCGCGTGCATGGATCGGAAGCTTCTCGAATGCTATCGATGATTCTATCTGTTTTTAGTTGTCCCCGAACCTTGCGTAACCTGACTGTATGCGCGACATGAATTGTGTAGTAGTTTTAGGAAGACCCGCAGGCACCAGCGATTACGCTGGAACTTTTAACGAGTCGTGTATAAAAGCCGACGAGCTTGACCCGCAGATCAGATTCCGACGATCGCCGACTGCGCTCGCCGCTATCTTTGAGTGTCACTTGCTTTTGTGGGCACACGTTCACCCAATAAAGAGTTCGTTTCATGATTCATAATTTTGTATGTGTTCTTTGCCGTCACTACAACGTGACAATATCTGAAAATTGGCCCAATGGCAACAAATGCGTGTCACCCGTTACTGAATTCCAATAATCAATGGGTATCGGAAAGGGAGTGCACTTGAAGGTATTGGTATGCGCAAAAAAAAAAAAGGTTTGAAATTAAACTCACGGAAATACCTTGTCCTAGAAGGCCTAGCAGATATGAGCTAAAGTACGTTGAAGAGCAGCATGAATTTGTCACGTGCTCACGCAATGGTTCAGTTCCTTCTTCGTTCTTCATTATCCGTATCTTTACTCATTGTAAGTACCGGTGGCTTTGGAAAGAGTTGGTGTAAGGGTGAAGGGGTGGCGAAATTGACGTGCACACGGCACCCACTGTCGTTTTGTTAAAGAGATGCACTCTAGCAAGGGTTGCTTGCGAAACAAATGAAGCGGGCGCTGATTTGGTAATACCGCGCCGGGCCATCGCAAATAAGCGAGCATTGTTCGAGGATGGGCGTACAGGCCGTTGGGACGACTCCTCAAAAGCAGAGCGTGGGCCACGAACGACAATGGTCAATGTGGCCTCACAAATCGATTGCTGGAAGTAGGCGAATCGAAGGTACTATAGATATATGCAGGGTGTCTGAATTAGTTGCGACACAGTGATGGCTCTCGCAAAAAGGTGAAGCCGAGCACTGTGACGTAATGAGTAATTACGGAAAGTCTGACTTGACATCTTAAGAAATTACGTGCTCCAACTCGCACCACATTTACAACAGAAAGCTCTAGCGGACGCAAAAACAACTTAGCGTGTCTGAGTATATAGAGAGCAAGCGTGCGCAGAGTCCGAACTCAGTTCTGTGCAAGCCCAGTGACGCGCTTTCATTACTCGGTTTGGGTTCTACTAGCTCTATCGTGCGCAGGGTGGATAGCATACGTTAATTGGGGTGCAATATTTATAAAACCCCCTAAAACCTGAATAATGATGGTTGCGTGAGCAATAAGTAGTAATAATTAATTATGGAGTTTTACGTGCCAAAACCAGTTCTGATTATGAGGCACGCCGTAGTGGGGGACTCCGGAAATTGGGACCACCTTCGGTTCTTTAATGTGCACCTAAATCTAACTACACGGGTGTTTTCGCATTTCGCCCCCATCGAAACGCGGCCGCCGTGGCCGGGATTCGATCCCGCGACCTCGTGCTCAGCAGCCGAACAGCATAGCCACTGAGCAACCACGGCGGGTTAAGTAGTAATAGTAATAAAATTTTTTCGTCTCGTGCGCCCTATCATTCAAGAGTGAGTGAGTGAGTGAGTGAGTGTGAGTGAGTGAGTGTGAGTGTGAGTGTGAGTGTGAGTGTGAGTGTGAGTGTGTGTGTGTGTGTGTGCGTGTGTGTGTGTGTGCGTGTGTGTGCGTGCGTGCGTGCGTGCGCGTGCGTGCGTGCGTGCGTGCGTGCGTGCGTGCGTGCGTGCGTGCGTGCGTGCGTGCGTGCGTGCGTGCGTGCGTGCGTGCGTGCGTGCGTGCGTGCGTGGGAGGTTGTGGACGTAGAACAACATGGTCGCCCGAACCTGCCTTTTTTCTTCATCTTCCTCGGCTTCTATGCACGGACCATCTGTGCACCGTTACACGTTCCTTACACGTTCCCCCTGCCCCCGAGAGAGTCGTAGGCACAGGGGCGGATGATACCCTCTTAATCTCCTCACACGAACGATTTCAGTGTGGCAGTCCGGTGACGTCCAGAAGAGCTCAGGTGGCCGAGGCTGACTGTTGCACTCCGCACGACATATCCATGCTCCGATGAAGAAACCTTTGGACACACAGCAACCGTGGGAACTCGGATATCGTTGCGACTTGCAGACACATGGTGTATCCTGCTCGAACGTGCGGTGGACTGGGTCGTTGCGGCGACGTCTCTGTTGGTCTGGTTTGCCAAAAAAGTGCCCGTGTCTTTTCCGTCGTCGTGCACAGTGTTGTCGCAGGAATCCTTGGAGTGGGGAAATACTGATAGATGGTGCTGAACATGCGTTTGGCGACGTTACTTTCTTACAAAGCACCGTATTCCTTGAGTTCGCCTTGGATTGAGTAGGCTTGAGACCCTTTTGAGGCTGCTTGGATTTCATTCAGAATGTACGCTTGTGTAATTTGACAGTGCGTGATATTGCTTGGCGCGTGCGAAGCTTCTGAAGTGGCAGCGGCTTGTTTAGGTGTAGTATGCAAAATAAAGCTTGAGAATCACGAAGCAGCTTGATCTCTAGATTTAAATGGCTCCAAATTGTCTTCGCCTTGAAAGGTACGTGCATTGGTGCTGTTGCTTTTATTCTGATTTCGTGTTGGCGGTAAGCAAGTTGGCTTCGAAGGAACGAATTCCCGCGCATGTCGCTTAGTGTGCAGTGGCTTTTCTTTTATAGGGAATGACAAATTCATGCTAGGCATGCGATTGCGCGTCTTCTTCGCGGGAGAATCACGACAAGGAAAACTCGTCGACGATCTTCTTATATTAGCCTGTTCATTAGTGCAATGTTGCGACTGTGCGTAACTGCATTCAAATTCCTGCAGCTGGTGAATGATGCGGGGGTCTCCATCATATACTTTGAATTGACTGATCATTTAATCTTTGATTTTGTCCCACGATTCGTCGTTTTCGAAGATATGCGGGAGGTAGAAGCGAAATGCCTTACCAGTGACGTAGTCATTGAAGTTGGAGGCCATATCCCGTTCCGACCATGATGCAGCGGATGCGTGGAGCTCGAAAAGCTGGAACCAATCTTCCAGGGGCCCATCGTCCGCTGATCCAGCGTACTTGGGGACGTCCAAGGCTTCCGATGGTGTGGTCATGATGCTGGTCGGTGTCGGTGGTGGATCTCTGCGCATGGGGTTCACGGCGTGGTGTTTAATACTTGCATGATGATGTGAGCGCGATGCGGTGGCTGTAAGGTCTTTATCCTGTCGACTAGTGTGACGCGAGCAGGAGGTTGCGGGCGGAGACAATCATGGTTGCCCGAACACTGCCTTTTTATCGTCATCTTCCTCTGCTTCTATGCACGGACCATCTGTGCACCGTTACATGTTCCTTATATATATATATATATATATATATATATATATATATATATATATATCGCCTGTGACAGCGTAATGGTAGTGTCTTGAGCTGGATTATTGATGAAGCCGCAGACTTTACTGGCACGAGAAATCAAAATGCATAACCGGGTACTTAACAACAATACCAATTAACTTTTTAATGAATTACTTTACGGCACATATTGCAATTAATGCATTTTAGCCGGTGAACTTGCAAGGCCTACCCGCTTGGAACGAATTCTAAGGACCACACAGGTTTCAAGATAAGCGCCGAGAAACTTGCGGCAAAAAAGCATTATTGTTCCACTCACTTTATTGCGATATCAATTATATGAACACTCCGCGCAATATTTCGCCGTAGGCGTCTCCGTCGCCGTGATGTTTCGCATATATTTATGTATATGTATGCTATGTATTTGTATATGCAGTATTTGCAAAGTATAGATGCTATACTATTGAATTGCCAAAGTTGCTCAAACCAGGTCACGCTGTTAACTGAATACCTCATAATAGAGGTACAGTTCTCCGGTAATGGACCATGGCCGTACGCGTCGATGGCACAGAAAGCGACGATAGCGTTGTTGAAGTACCTGAAGTTGACAGGTCTTGGCGACCCTGTGTAGACTTCGTGTGAACCTTCAAATGTGCGCGCAACTGTGCTCTCTATCTCCGCTCTCTCTCTCTTTTCATCCCTATACCCCCTCCCCGCAGTGCAGGGTAGCAAACCGGACGTGAGTCTGGTTAACCTCCCTGCCTTTCCTTTCTTCTATTTCTCTCTCTCTCTCTCTCTCTCTCTCTCTCATAATGTTTTTAGAATGGCACTGCGCAAACAAAAATCCTGAAACATTTAATTCCCAGTGGACGCCTTTTATCTTATATTTTTCTCTGACATTTAAAAAGCGGAGGAGAATCTTAGTGCTCACAATCTGAACGTTATGCTTTTCACTGGCGCCGCTCTTTACGAATACCTCAGTGGCATCTGTGTGATGTCATTAGAGGCCAACCCGCCGTGGTTGCTCAGTGTCTATGGTGTTGGGCTGCTGAGCACGAGGTCGCGGGATTGAATCCCGGCTACGGCGGCCGCATTTCGATGGGGGCGAAATGCGAAAACACCAGGTGGTCCAAATTTCCGGAGTCCCCCGCTACGGCGTGCCTCATAATCAGATCGTGGTCTTGGAACGTAAAACCCCATACTTTAATTTTAATTAGATGCTCTAACTGGCCTTTTAAAGCCTTTGTGGTGCTATACATTTTGGCACAACCGCCTATGTCGCATCCGTGTATAGTTGCACCCACGCCATCAGAGGAGTTCCAGCCTTGCTATCAGTGCCTCGCCCTTTGTGCACAACCGGCAATTTCTTCTCCAACAAACCACTGTTTAATGCATTGAAGCACAAAAGTAACTGGAACACCCAAGTGTTTCGTCGCACACTTTGGAAATGAATATAAAGTCCTGCGTGCCTTTCTATTGCGCATGTGGGTGGTATATATATATACAGGCAGTGGTATAGACACTTATTTGTACGACGGCATGGCCTAAAGGATGTATTTACCCGCATTTTAACTATCTCAGTAAGTGTTTGCACGTGCACGAACACGTGCGTCGCTGTTTAAACGCTAACGGCCTTTCGAGCAACTTCCGGCAACGGCGATCCGCTGCCGGCTTCCGTACCAAGCACACATTGCGACACGCTGGGCTGAGCAGAAGAACGACTTGCTGTGACGCCCTTGCCACTCGGCACAGCGCCACCTGCAGACGCCGAGGGGAAAAAATAATCAAAAAAAAAAAAAAGAAGCAAGGATGTTTGTTTGTTTTCGCGCATGCGGCAGGCCACGTGCGAGTCATAGGTCCAGCATAGCTATCCTGCGTCAGCGTGCCGCATGACAATGGCATGACGTATCCTCATTGTGACCGTTTGCGCACCTGCCACGCTCTCAAACAAGATCACCGCGCCTTATTGGCACTGCCAGCATTTTAGGTGGATCGCGGCACATGAAGTCACACAATGCAACGTTCCTGTTTATATACGAACGACTGCTAATATCGGAAATCGAGAGAAAGAGAACACCTTAAAAACGGTGTGTGTGTAGGAAGTAGTGTTATCCATGCATGCACCTTGGACGTGGCGTGAGGATGCTGTATGTGGTTTAATGGCGCAAGGGTCAGATCCGGCCAATGATCGCCGAAGTGACGTGGTATGCGGTAGCAATAAATGGAATGGACTCTACGTTATAGTATCGATATAGTATCATCGTTGTCGACGGCCTGGTGTTGAAATATGAAGGCGAGCAGACCTGCATGCACAAAAGCATCTCTGTGAGATTCTTGTCAGCAACTTCGCCGGCGAGCTGTGATTTCAATTAGGCACCGGTGGCTTACGAGGAATGAATTATCAGTCTCCTATATATCATAATCACTCCGGCCGTGGCTATAACATTCTGGAACTTCCTGCCCCTCTCCCTTTTCTACTGCCTCTTTCTTTCTAGACCGAAGAACTGTCGGACAAAATTGGCGTGGAATTTCACAAGCAACATATATGTCTCTTGAGAGAGGGTAGCGATCCACATGGTGACCTTTCCGTATGAAGGAGCTGAAGGCGGTAGGGGTGAGGAATCTCTCCAGTTTCTACACGTTAGGCCAACATCATGCTGTCTATTGGGCATGGAAGATACGTATTTTATATAATAGAGGCCTGAAACATTTACACATTGCTGTACTGCCGTGACGCAAGTGCACTGTGGAGAACACACTCCATGCCTACTCTGTTTTACGTCAAAAATTTAATAATAATAATAATAATAATAATAATAATAATAATAATAATAATAATAATAATAATAATAATAATAATAATAATAATAATAAATGACAACTAAACTACCGCAGATAACAATGCCATGATTTGTTTATCGCGTGCCTGTCATTCTTTTGGCCTTACAAAGCTCACTCTCGTTTCTAATTGAGCCGCTTTTGGCGATGTTAGAAATATGCATCACCGGAGGGAACTGCCCACCATGTATACTCGTTTCGGGGCCGTTGCGTGTTTCGTACAGCGTGAACTAACGTCGCAACGCCTTCATACAACTGGTGCACCCGCCATTGTCGCTGAGTGGCTGTAGCATTTTGCGGCTGAGCACGAGGTCACGGGCTCGAATCTTGGCGATGTGCCCAAAATTCGATTACGATGTGGTCGAAATGCAAGAACGCTCATTTATCTAAAGCCTCGTGTTGGGCTAGTTGGCGGCACATAGCTATTGGAAGGGTGGTGCGATTGAACCCTTACACAGACGAAGCATACAAAGGACGAGCCCCGTGTACTTGAATTTGTGTACTTATACGACGTGTACTTTGATTTATGTGAACGTTGAAGGGGACACTTAGGAGAACAATTATTTGAGCTGTGTTAATAAATTAGTCTTTTACAATACCAAGTAAGTCCGCGCTTACCGCGAGAGAATGCTTGGTAAGCCAAAATCCAAAGCTCGACGGCGACGTTTCCCAACAAGCTGGCCGTGATATCATGTATTTCGACACTGTCTACCCGAGCCTAGTTAAATTTTTGTCTGCCAAGCTGAATTACATTTGTGCTTTTTTTTAAAGCAAGAAACAGAACTTGGAAGTTTCAAGACCATTTACTGAACCAGGACGGCACAAATGCGAAAGAAATATGTTGAAATCCATGACGTCACACCGACGTATACCGGCCCGGGGATTCCGGCGCAAAATTCTAAAACTGGAACTTTGACTTCCATATTTCTATTCCATTATTTACCCATTAGCGCGAAATCAACGAAATTACAGTTCTTCAAGAATACCTTATCAATCTAAACTGATTTAGTGCTTTTAGTGTCCCTTTAAACAACACCAGGTGGTCCAAAATGAATACGGAGCGCTCCACGACGTCCTCCTTCATAACCCACTGTCCAGTTTCTGGATGTTTGGATAAGAGTAAGACATGGCGTGGGGTCAGTTGGTGACTTTCATAATGAAACAAGTTGAGTAAGGACGAAAACCACGAATACAGGAAGACAAGCGTTGCGTTGTTGTCCGCATTAGTTCGTACTGTGTTGTCCGCGCTCAGTATGTTGCATCATAAAGGCCTGCGAAAGCAGTATTATGGAAGGGCCTCGCCTTGAAGTGCCGTGACCGCCAATCTCCCCCCTTCGGCAACTGACCGGGTAAATTGACTGTTACCATGCAGTTTCTCTTCGCATCATTATGCTATATCTTTGATTATACTTCCTTCTTTTTTCATGTTGTGTCGAGTGTTGCTTTAACCGAAATGTCGTTCTAATTTCTGCGTAGATAGCAGCTCGGCGACAGCGCTTACAAAGGCAGATCGCCAAAAATGGAGGGCGCACATAAACGACAAGGCGAGGGAAGAGCGCCTGGAAAGTGGAAGCGGCGCCGTCCCCTCCTCCCGATCCGAGCCGAGATCAAGTTGAGGAAGGGGGGGTCGCACGGCGTCAACCGGTGGCACAGCCCGGGGCGACGGGCGGTCGGCGTCGCTTTCGTGTCGGGCGCCTGACTCGGAATGGCCAGCGAAGCGCCGCGGTCGTCGCACGCTTCCTCCGGCTAGACCCGTGGGAAAAAAGGCGGCCACTGGCCACCGGCGGGCCACGCAGCTCACGAAGCCGGGCCCGAGGAGGGCGCTCGCGCACACGCCCGCCCGCCGAAGCCGTGCAAGCAGCAACAACAGCCGGCCAGCGGCAGCCGCATCTCGAGACGCGTCCCTTGATTACCTTCGGCGGCCTTTCGTGCTCGCTACCTACCCCAACACTGCAGCACAACCACCTCCCTCCGAAACCACCACCCCACCCTGTGTCCCCCCCTCCTATTCGCTCCGCTTTTGTGCAGCTTGTTTTACTTCTCGGCCGTGCGGACTCTTCGTGCGGCCGTGGTCGTACATCGGCGCCCCTACTGTCTTTCGTGACCCAGTGCCGTCGCGGAGACTTGCTAAGGTGGGAACGAAAGGAAGCGCAACACTTGTCGACGCGGAGCTGCGCCAAGGCGGTTTTGTGAAAAGTGGCTCGGCTGGCTGCAGTCGTTGCGGGAAACTTGGATTCAGACAGCCCGCTCCAACGTTAAACGTTTTCCAGTGTTGCAGGGCTACAAAATAGAGTGATTTTACAGTTGAAGAAATAAAAGGGAAAATTCAACGTTGGCAACTTACGCCTACTTTAACTATAATGTACACTCGCATTTTTCGAAATCCGTGGAATTGGCTCGCTATTCCTCGCCTCATACCCAAAAACATCTAGGCATTCCTGAGCACCGTGCAGAAACGCGACGAACAAATATCTTCCGTTACGACGCAGTTTGTGTAATTTCAATGCTAAGCAAGCGAGAAAAAATAATAAGGGAGCTAGTGAGGTCACCCCAAAGAGGGGTCCAGTTTTCTACACTTCTTAGGGTAATGGAAACTGAGGAGAAAAGAAAGAAATAGAGATGAGTGGATGAATGTAAAGTTGAAGTAGTTCTGAGGACAACAACAAAAAATTGATGCATATTAAGCGGCGGGAATCCCAGTCATAGCCTATCTCGCAAGCCTGCAGAACAGACACGTTCATTAATAGCTATATAACTTCAAATCAAGACAGCCCGTCTCTATATTTCTTCCCAACTCTGTCGTCTTGCACCGCCCGAGCTTCGAATACAAACTAGTGCACTGCCACTCCAGTTGCCTGATTCTAACCTCGCGTCTGTTCTTCTGATGACCCGTAATTTTGAAGGCAGGACGCTGCAGCCTTGCTTGACTCCGTTTGAAAGAAGAAAAAAGTGAGAGGAAAATAAAGTTAAATGAACCGGTACAGCCGCTTCAAAACACTGTGCAGGTGTGTCACAGTCCGTCGTAAACAGTGAAGGGTGAGTTCATTGCGATGCCAGTTAAGGTAGCCACCCGATATGTAGAAGAAAGCGTATAAAGACGGAGAAGTGGCCAGCTAGCTTCTCAGCGGGTGTCTGCGACGCGTAACAGCTACTCTGCGTGGAAGCACACGCTGTCGACTACAGTCAGATGATGATAAGGATGCGCTGTCGGGGCATGCACGCATCTGCGACGAGAGGTGGAGCGGCCTTCTTCATTTCTTTCGAAGTTCGCGGTGCCAAATCGGTCGCGGCGCAGTGCCGGCGTGCGTGCCATGAATGCGTAGTCGTGTGGCAGTATAGGAGCAAATTGCACGGTTGCGTGTGAAGAAGTCCTTATCATGTCCAAACGGTCTGGTAAAGCCAACGTGACCCTTAGTGACTACGCGGGGATCTCATTTCATCGGTCATATACGTACCAGCATGATTACTTTTTTTAAATGCGAAGCATTTCTTGGCGAACATTTGCTACTTTGACCGTATCTATCTATCTAGCCGCCTACGACTTCGTGCTCTCATGGTCGTTTCGTTAAGTTGGTATGTACCAAAATTGACATACTATGAAAAGAGTATATGACGAACATAAATGATATGTCATGACATGAATATCATGACATGCGTGTCATGTAGGTCATGACAATGACCCAGCGAGAAAGTTTAACACTCAAAAATCACTGGAATGGGTTCGGACGTGGGCACTAAGTAAAGGGAATACTAAAGAACAATGGTAGAAATCATAGTCATGAGCATGACTCAGCAAAAATGACAATGACTCAGCGAATAAATATTAACACTCAAAAGCCACTGAAATGGGTTCGGACGTGGGTATTAAGTAAAGGAAACACTACAGGAGGCTGGTAGAAGTCATAGTCATGAGCATGACTCAGCAAAATTACAATGACTCAGCGAAAAAAGTATAGCACTCAAAAAACACTGAAATGGGTTCTGACGTGGGTACTAAGGGAATCAAACACTAAAGGATACTGGTAGAAGTCATAGTCATCCTGAGCATGACTAAGCAAAATGACAATGAGTCAGCGAAAAAAAATTAACACTTAAAAACCACTGAAATGGGCTCGGACGTGGGTACTAAGTCAAGGAAACACTAAAGGTTGATGGTCGAAGTCATAGTCATGAGCATGACTAAGGCTTTGGCCTTAAGGTCTCTTAGGTGTAGCTAAAGGAACTCCTGAGGACTCATAACATGAATGTCATGACATGCGTGTCATGTAGGTCATGAAAGAGCCGCCTGCGTCTTCGTGCTCTCATGGTCGTTTCGTTAACTTGGTAGGCTATCCGCCCTCTGCTTCGCATAACATCGATTCCCACAGGGCGTGGAACCTGCCGGCTCTTTTTTTTTTTTTTTTTTGTAATCGTCACACGTTGCTACTTTTCAGCTGTGGGCTGAAAAGTAGCAACGTGTGAGTTAATTTTGTGCTTCAATGCGTAAAGCGACGTTTTGTTAAGAAACTAACCGGAACGCTAATGCATTTCTCCGCAAAGTTCGGGAATTAATATCTCGAAACTGGTGTCATCCCGAGAATTCGTTCCAAGTGGATCCGCCTTGCGAACTCCACGGCTACAATTTGTAAATTGCAATATGGGCGATCAGGAAATTAGTTAAAAGCTTTATTAGTGAATTTTTGTTAATTATTCGATTATGCATTTCAATTTCTTGTGCAAGTAATGTCCGCCTCTTCGAGTAGACCAGTTCATAAACTATAATTGTGCTATCTGCCACAGGCAACCTTTAAGAATTTTTGAAAGTGTTCGCTGATACACCCTGTATATATATATATATATATATATATATATATATATATATATATATATATATATATATATATATTCATTCTGCATTCTTTTATTGTCCTTCGTAAAAGTGCTGCAGCAGGAAGTCACGCTTCCGCAGCCGCCACCATCAGTCGCTCCCCAACAACGCTATCTATGCACCTCAGCATATATTCGTTCGGGGCAAGGCGTGTTGAGGGTGAGCGCGAATTAACTTATTCCTTTCTTAAGTGTTGAAGGGATTGAGAACAACAACAATCAGGAAAATTTGCTTGCGCGAAATCTGCCGGTTAGCGACAATGGTTTGCTTGCAGAACTCCGTCTACATAAAACCTGCTGCATCGAAACCAACCACTGCCCCACGGATGCATCTCTTTCTGCAGCTCGTTGACGCAACCGGGTACCGCGTGAGCGCTGTCGCACCTGTGTATAGTGTTACCGTAGACAAGAATCAAGACACAGTGAGACTGGAGCTTTCTGGTGATACATTTCGCCCCGACATGTAACAGTGACTCGAAACGTCGCCGAAAGCAGCACATAGTGGCTGCTCGTAACATGAGAGCGTGGATTGCGAGCGCCTGGATGGCCGGTGATGCTTCACAATGGGCTGTATCTGTGGATACACGAGTACATCCGCGAGACCCGCAGCGATGCCACTTCGGCGACATCGGAGACCAGTAAGGCTTCGGGCTCAGTGACACTAGCCGAATTGTATGACGCCACGCGCACTGCTACGTGGTGTACGCTCGGTGGACTGAGGCGTTACGTTTCTCGGCACTCGTGCCACATGGAGGCTTCGAGAGAAGTGTGAATGAGCGAAACTTGGGTTAACGGGTGAAAGATGAAATGAGAACTGGCGACCTGGCGAGCTTCGTATAGAGCGGGGTTTTCGTCGGAAGAGGCATCAGGAACAGCTGTACACAAAAAGGCAGTGCATTGCTATTTGAGGCCCGAACTGGTTGCCTAAGGACAAAGAACATACAGGTGAAAATATTCGCGACGGAATGAGGTGTATGTCTTCTGCAGCAAGAATTACGGAAACGACTCAGCACATCATAATTAAATGCGAAGGTATTCACCCAGCGAGACCCCGTAGGTAACGTCCACCTTCCAGAAGCCCTGGGATTCCAAGCGGATGGAAGCATTAACCGGTTAGCAGTGGAGATAAGCAAGTGACGTTTAGAGCATTGGTGGGGAAAAACGCAGGAAAGAGATTCATAGGACCGGATTCGTTATAGGCATAGGTAACTGTAAAAGGTAGATATGGAGGTTTTGAGAGACGGAGGAAGGAATAAGGAGAGATAGGCAAAACGCTAGACTGATAAGCATGCATAGGTTACCTGATTAGCTTAAGCAGACTAACTGACCATTTGCCAGCGTCTCTTTCGAGAGCGGATGCCAATAAATGATGATGATGATGATGATGATGATCATCATCATCATCATCATCATCATTAGGGAGCCTTCATGCACACACACGGCCAAGCGCTGCTTGAAGGTGACATCTGAAAAAGTTCCGCTGCTCTTCGCCACCAAATTTTGCTTACACAATTTCGACTCCCAATTCGGCTAGAAAGCGCATAGCATTGCTACCTATCTTGTGACGAGCTGTCATTCGGCGATGATGGCATGCAATGAATCAAATTTCTTTAATTTAGTACAGTTGTAATGCATGCAGGAAATCTGCATTTGCCAGCAATAGATATGTTGCCTTTATCCTTTATTTGAGCACAATCGTATGCCACACGAAATACTGAAAGAAACAAATTCTTGAGCATGGGGCCACGTGCTTGGTAGCGTCCTCTCGCGTCAGGAACGGGAAGTGAATTCAGCCCTATTTTTGTTGTCGCACTTACACGCAAAATAAATGCTTTTTTTTTTTTTTTGCAGTGTTCCATAATAAAGAAAGCCCTCATTAGTCTGTTCAACCATGCGGTAAACGTGTAATGTGTAGAGCTAACGTTTGTTGTGGTTGTTGTTGAATTGTGATTATTGCACGGCACCAGCGGTCGTTGGCAACGTGGCCTGCTTGCGGGTCTTGGTGAGGGTGCACTCTTGGCGGACAGCCATTTTTAACCTCGCATCGCTAAACTTAGCGCAAAGTTTCACCCAGTCTAGTTAGCAGGTGGCGGCATAAACTCTTTTAAAGGCCGACGCTATACCCTAAAGCAGTGCCTTGGCGCGCGTAGTACCCCTGCTTGAGACCATGCTTTCGCACTCTGAGGGACGAATGCATGTGTGAGCCTTATAGTGCATTGTCAAACAATACGAGGTGATCATATTCAAGTTTTATGGAATTTAAAAAAAAAAAAACGCCTGTGGCAGATAGCTGCATTCTTGTCCTTGAGCTGGACTATTCGACGAAGCGGACATATTACTAGCACGGTAAGTCGAAACACACATTAAACTAATTAAAATGTTAATTAATTACCATTGCAATTTACGATTTGTAGCTGGAGAGCTTGCAAGACGTATCCTCTTGAAATGAATTTCCAGGATGACACCAGTTCCGAATATTAATTTCCTAATGTGTGGGACGAGTTCCTGTTACATTGTGCTTCAGTGCATAAAAGAGCGTTTGGTTAAAAAGTAAGTGGAACAACAGTGCACTTTTACGGCGAGTTTGATGGCACCTATTTCCAAGCTGGCTGACTAGAGGGGTGGCCTAGTGCGTGAGTCAATGGACACGTGACGGTGCAGACAATGGGGAGGAGGCGGTGGTGCCACGTCATGAGTGTATAAAATGAACGCGTTCATGACGTTCCCAGTTCTACAAACGGTATAATGCTTTGGCATTTCCACACGTAAGCAGTCGTAAGTGTGTCTGCCGAATTTTTCGGGCATCTTTTTAATTATAATATGGCCATTTCAGTTCGTCGTTCAGTATGTCTGCAACTTCATATAATCCACTTGAACAGTGCTAAATGCGTTATCTTTCACAGGCGATATCAAAAAAATCTGCTCCAACTAAAAAAAAAAAAAGTACGGAAATACGGCGCGATAAGTTACGTGCGCCCGTGCAACGACTTGCTGCCCGTACGTGCAATCACTGCATCAAGTTCAGTTCAACATTGCATGGTTGCTGTTTTGAAGATAGCGTAAAACACGGATATATTTCACTGCGTCTTTCACGCAAAAATGACCGCAGACAGTGGCCGTGCAGTGTACTTTGTGAAGACGTGGCCTGTTCAAAGTGTTCTACGCTTGCAATTTTCCCAGGACCAATAACATAGCTTTTACGAACTTCCCTTGTTTAGATGTTTAGAAGGCACGCACTTACAGAACTGTCCGAAAGGTCACCCAGGCGGTGGTTAGATTGAGCGTTGGCAGCGAAACCATTCTGTGGCCAAACTGTGAGGAGTGTGTCGTGTTATCTCTCGTACCACGTTAGTGGCGCGTTCCTGGAAGACGGTGCCACCATATGTTCTCTCGCACTTATTCTGAAGCCGAGGCAACAAAAAAAGTGGCAGTTTCGCCCGAAAGGCGAATCATCGATTGCAATAGCAAATTAGTAGACAGCTATACGAAGTAACCATATTAGCTTTATCGGCCGTATAAACTTGCAAACATTCGCTTACTAACTATATTAACAAGCACAGTGTCACGCGCGCACAGGTAAACATGAACACATCTCGCTCTCGATGACCGGGGAACTTACTATCAAAACGCTGGAGTGAGGAAGCGCGTAAACAGCTGCGAGCAAATACACCTTCGTGCTGTCTCTCGCTTAAATGCGAACTAAACGTCAAAAGCACAACGCATACGAAGCTACCGGCACTCGGCGTGACGTACATTGTCCACATCGCAGATCACTTTCAAGATGCTCCCTTTGTACCATTTCACTGTTTAGCGCCTCCTGAACTCAACAGTTCACATGACCTCCGACACTGGGCGCCGCATGCGCCTTTGTATCCGGGACAGCACGGCTGACGACGGCCCTGGCACGCGTCGTTTAATTGCCATCGGAATAAAAGCACTTTTAACAAAGTGACGCTGCTATAGTAGAGTCTATAAGAGGCCACTTTTCGGGAGATAAAATAACGCTTGCCAAGCGAACTATTTTACGTTAACTCTTGGGACGAAGTATGGGTGAAGTTATTTGTTTGGATAAAGCGACGGAGTTTACTGGTTAGTATTTACAGCGGCATGCAGTCACCCCGAAGTCCGGCTGTCCAGCGCCATGCAGCGTTCCTCTCCCCTTCTCCCCCTTGAAGTCCAAGCTACAGCGCGTTACAGTGCACTTCGTGCAGCACGTCATCAAGTCACTGCATGTATTTGTGCTTATTGCACTGCCTGTGCGCGGCGCGTGATTACTGCAGCTCTGTGCCACGCGCTTCGCGCGATAATAATAAACAGTTTCCGCTCGCGTTACTCCAGTCCACATTGTGACGACGCCGGTGGAGAGAGCCAGAGTTCTGCGAAGACTCGCTTCACGAGCTACCGCCCCGCAGGAACTCCTGCCGTCCATTCGCCGGGCCGCCTTTTATACTTGTCACCCCAAGCGTGCCGCCCTCGGTCGACCAGCGGTGCCCGACGCCTACGCGTGTACACTGACCACCGGCCGTGAACCCTCCTCGGCGGCTGCGGCTCCTTCCACGGAAGGTCGTTGTGCTTCGTTCATTGCAAACAGTGCGTCAGTCGGCAGGAAAAACACAAGAGCGACGCGGCAGAAGGATCCCTGTCCGGCAGCTAATGCAGACAGCCCACCTTTTGCATTGTTAAAGGACTCGCAGTGAAAGTAATCGCTTTGAGACGAGAATCAAGGTCGTGAAAGAATAAAGTTTTCGTTCACCCAAAGCTACCTTAATGTTGAAAAGAAAATACACACGAGTCCTTCGCAGAGACTCTACACACGCTTCTCGCATTTCAAGTATGATGGTTCCGAACTCGCGTTTTCTCTGACTGTATTCGTACCTTTGACAGACGCAGCGAGCGCAGAAACGGGGCGAGTCAATCACGACGTCATGAAGCGCCCACCTGCGGGGATTACCTAAAGCGAAACTGATTCACAGAAATAAGCATTACAGGGCGCTCTGACGCTTGTTAATATTTCTTTGCTATTTGGCTTGAATTCCTTCGACCTCCATGCAAAGCAAGAAATTACAAGTAGAAAATATAAGGTAGGTACTACTTAAAAAAAACAAAAAAACAAAAAAACAAACGGAACACCATGACATGGTAGTAACTCTAACATCCTTATTCCGTGAAAACGTTAAATACCGTTGACACACACACACACACTAGCTATATTATATGTATATATATATATATATATATATATATATATATCATAAGAAGCCAACAAACATTGACACCAAGAACAACATAGGGGAAATTACTTGCACACACTAATTGAATTAAAGAAATGATAAATTAATGGAAATGAAAACGGATGAAAAAACAACTGTCCGCAGGTGGGGAACGAACCCACGTCTTCGCATTACGCGTGCGATGCTCTCACCATTGAGCTACCGCGGAACCGTTTTCCCATCCGCTTTCTGGGGTATTTATGTTTTACAACTAGAACTACTCTGGGAGTGTTAGCCAGCGCCACCACTCACAAGCCTAGGGGCGGATGTGGAACATCCTTTCTGCCGCAGGCGTCACGAGCACGTGATCTTTTTGGGTGATGGCAACTGGTCAATAAACCCACATATGCTCCCTGAAGGCATCAATGTTGCCGGATTCGAGCCCTCGTTATGTAATGAACGAGAAGAAAGGGAACCGAGGGGCCCGATTTTTATCGGGCCCCTCGGTTGGTGAGAGCATCGCACGCGTAATGCGAAGACGTGGGTTCGTTCCCCACCTGCGGACAGTTGTTTTTTCATCCGTTTTCATTTCCATTAATTTATCATTTCTTTAATTCAATTAGTGTGTGCAAGTAATTTCCCCTATGTTGTTCTTGGTGTCAATGTTTGTTGGCTTCTTATGATACGATTAATAAAAATCGGGCCCCTCGGTTCCCTTTCTTCTCGTTCATTGCATAACGAGGGCTCGAATCCGGCAACATTGATGCCTTCAGGGAGCATATGTGGGTTTATTGACCAGTTGCCATCACCCAAAAAGATCACGTGCTCGTGACGCCTGCGGCAGAAAGGATGTTCCACATCCGCCCCTAGGCTTGTGAGTGGTGGCGCTGGCTAACACTCCCAGAGTAGTTCTAGTTGTAAAACATAAATACCCCAGAAAGCGGATGGGAAAACGGTTCCGCGGTAGCTCAATGGTGAGAGCATCGCACGCGTAATGCGAAGACGTGGGTTCGTTCCCCACCTGCGGACAGTTGTTTTTTCATCCGTTTTCATTTCCATTAATTTATCATTTCTTTAATTCAATTAGTGTGTGCAAGTAATTTCCCCTATGTTGTTCTTGGTGTCAATGTTTGTTGGCTTCTTATGATACGATTAATAAAAATCGGGCCCCTCGGTTCCCTTTCTTCTCGTTCATATATATATATATATATATATATATATATATATATATATATATATAACGCCAGCTCGTCGTCTAAGGGCGAGTCCCTCCCATCGGGACTTCATCATTCATATCCACTATTGCTGAGTGCATCTACCTGCTTCACCGAGTTGAAGGGCAAACCTGTGACAAGGTTTTCGCTTGTAGCGTCGCGCAGCGCGGCAGCCCCCAGGGTCGCACAGACTGCCTGGCTCCAAGGGTAACGCACTGAGGACGCTTGCGATAACCGTTGCACTGCACGCGCGAGACAGGCTCTCCCCGATTCAGGCGCCGAGAATCCAACGCCAAATGCTAATGATCACGGCCTCAACCTTGGAACACGGCGTGCGCGTGAACGATGTGAAACAAGATCGTTTGACTCACACTCACTTTCTCGCCTTCCCCCGGTACTCATATCAAGGCGCTCAAGTTATTGCACGGCTTTTGTTAATGTTTCACTCAACGCAAGGCAAAATTAATCTATAGTCCTCCGCTCGATGCTGGAGTGGAGGGCACCGGATTAATTTTGACCACGTGGTGTTCTTTAACGTGCCCATAGAGCACGGCGCACGAGAGCTTTTGCACTTTTCCCATGTGAGAACGTGGTCACCGCCACCACTAGCATTCGTACCCGCGACCTCGTAGTCATGAACAGCAACCGGACGCCATAGCCACTAAGCCATCGTTTCCGGATTTCGTACCTCTCTTTTCTTCTTTAGCCAACTTCCGTAACACACCAAATTAACCCCTCCAACATGCTATACATTAATCATTTAATAGATATAAGTAAAACAGTTTTCAGTAAGTGCTGTGTCGAGTTCGTGAAATAACAAGGACGGTCAAAGAATGCGTCTTCTCAACCCCTCACGTGTTACAACACAAGCTAGCTCGCTCACCGCACAACAAAAGCACGCAGCTTGAATCCAAAGCACGCACTTTCCATACGACGATACAAGCCATTTAAGTGCCACGTAGCGTTCTTTACGTGCCGGCATGTGCGTGGCACCACAGAGGCCTCCAGCAGGCCACGCCATCTCACCCTACAACAAAAAAACAAAACATTGCCGCTGCATACATTCATGTCACTCAACCCGAGAATTAAGTGGTTGCGGGTGATTTGCGAGCGATAATCTGCGAAGAGCCTGAGCTCTTAACAGCGTAGTACTGTGCAGCATCGTGGAAGGTGGACACATATGGCGTCAAACGCTCAGGAGCCAAATCCACAAAGCTTATGGAGTGCAAGGAGAATTCTTACATTATTACCGCGCAGGCCACCTCACCCTTTGCGAAAGTTGTTCGACGGCTAACACGCGCCTGGGAAGCTGGAAGTAGTTTTTTTACGTGCTGAGAGCATTGTGTATTCTGACAGCGATAGGGACACGCACTGCCCCAGCTTCCACAATGGTGTATCATACTATAGTGACACCAGCTGTATAGGCGCTAACACGAACGCGCCGTAAAGGTCCTGTTCGCACCGGCCACCTGCGTCAGCAGGAGAAAGAGGTGACGGCGATATGGGGTCTGGTTGATTGCGACCGCTGCCTCGAAGATAATGTCAAGGTCAGAGCAGGTGGGCACCTCGACCAGAGCCACTCGCGCGCTGGACACTCGCCGAACAACAACAATCACGGCCCCGGGAACGCATCATCAACGCTGCACGCCCGGCCTGCCAGTATAATTGCCCATTGTCCGCGGCTGCTGGCTGGTTCGGGTCGTTGAAATGCAACGCTCGTGCCTTGATTTACTCCTGCGCCCGCTCGTTTGTTTGGCGCTAGGCGTTGTACACATGATGTCAGGGAGAAAAAAAAATTAATAAGAGGGAGCGAAAGAAAGAAATGCGCTGCAATTCGAAGCGCTAAGGGAATGTGCTAAACGTCTGCGTTTGCGAGACAGGATCAACGCCCCTTGTAAAGACTAGCTTGTGTCACGTGCGCTGGCAGTACTTGGTGAATATAATTGCGTGAAAAATGTCCATAAACCAGTATAGCTAACAGAAGGCGCCCTAAAAACACCTTTCGAGCATACATTTTGGTCAGTAAAAAGGAAAACGAAGTTTTTAGGTTGTGTGATGTAAAACGTCATTTCGCATTTTTTTTCTTTGTTAATCTGGCGGCTCATTAGAGAGTTCTTATTTTATATAGTCAATGTAAAGCGTTTGGTCACTTCGTTCTTTCATTTCACTTTTCTCGCGTTCAAAAGTTCGGGGGGAGGAAATAAGAGAAAGGCAGAAGGCAGGGAGGTTAACCAGGATAACGTCCGGTTGGCTACCCTACACCGGGGGAATGGGAAGAGGGGACACAAAGATGACAGGTGGAGAGAGGAGGGAAGGAAAGAAGAGAAATGAGCGTTTAGTTCGCTGACGCGTGTGTTAGTGCACTAATAGTCACAGACGTTGACACAAGCCCGTCGTCCTCAAGAAGCACAAAAGTGCCTTCACCGCTGTATGGGCCGACGAGCTCGAATGCTCAATTATGATTATGGGGCAGCAGACGCTCTAGTAATTTTTTTTTTCAATTTTGGTCTCACTAATAAACAGCTACAACTTCAGCCTCTAGCCTTCAATGGCTCGTTCACATGTTGTTGCCCTCAGAACAAGAAATAGTGATTTGACTCTGCTTTTCCTAGTTCTGTGTCAAGTGATCAACTTATTGGCACCGGGTAAGCGGTTGAGGTAATACACTCCAATCCTTGACGCTTCTAAGAAAGAATCAATGAGCGCTTTAGGAATGCAGTATGTATAATCGTGCCTCCCTCTCAAGCTTCTATAGTGGTTTGCGGAGCCAAAATTTTCTCGAGAGCAACAAAAATATCAACATATTCCGCCACAAGTCAACTATATAGCGTCTGCAAACAACAACAGCGACAACAACAACATCCACATACACAAACACACACACGCGCGCGCGCACACGCACGCACTATCTCTCTCTTCTGTTACGGAATCGGAAAGCAACTACCAATATAAGATAAAGCACGCTGGCCGTCGCTGAACTTTTATTGACCCTTTTCGCGGAGCAGTTTGTTTTAGAGAAATGAGATGGCGCTCACGGCGGCGCGCCATACCTGTCCTCAGCGACCGCGCACGAATACGAAACCATTACCGCTTCTACCTTGCTTCTGTGCGATCATCTGTCGGAAATGCAACTGAGTTTTCGCTAACACACTGTGCTCCAATCATGCTAGATTGAATCATGTGGATTGAAGACGTGTGCAGTAGTTGGCTGCAAAAATAGTGTCTGGCATGTTAAGAAATAGAATGAATCTGTGTGGCCAAGTTCGCGGACCGCTGCTGCAACTGTCCGAACTTGTTACCGGCACTTCGTGATGTACGGCTTTCCTCGAGGATACAGAAATTTGCTCATCCGCCAGCCTTGTATCGCTAACCTTCAAAGAAAGTGCTTCATCCTCAGAACGTCGGCAAGAGTGAGTACCACTCGTTAAACAATGACAAAAGGAGTATCGCCGCTTCCTGTCATAGTAAGTTTCGTGCACGTTATTCATACACATCTGTCCCAAATGGCAGGAAAACTTACGCCCACTCTATCGCCGTCGTATCAAGAATAAGTGAATGGGCGCACACTTGAATATGTGTGCACTGTATACGCACAATAAATGACGGTACTACTCCATAGCGCAGGAATGGTCGAAGCTGAATGTTTGGTGACGGTCGACAAGAGTGAGCGAGATACTAGAGGTAATATATATTTGCTACAAGGCATTAAAATGTACAACACAGCTACGTTTCAAGCCTTGTGCGCAGCAAGAACAAATCTATCGGAACTGAGCACACCCACGAGCGATTAGGCAGAAAATAATCAGATAGTGGCCGCACCGAGGAACTTCACTGGGTCAGAAACTGACTAGCCACTGCTTCAAAATATTTGCCGAATAAAGAACAAAGAGCAAAACACACTAATCCTGACTGAATTCATAATCGGACAGCTTGGAATACATTTTTAGACCCGCCTTTAGAACAAGCACCATATACGCTGCTTGCGCCGTTTGGACATAGCTTAATGAGCTCCGAAAGCGCTTTTGCATGTTCTCTGAAGCTATGATCAAACCTTCGTGTCGTCCACCTAGTCACCGTTATCTCCGAAAACAGAGGTCATACACTTCCATTGTAAACAAGGAGGCAACGGAGGCAGTTGAGGCAAGCAATGGACGCGTCACCACGTGATCAAACATGGCAGTGCCCACGGGATCGCCGCGCAAAGGGTCAATAGCGAAGTGGTTAGCCTCTAGTTGGTCGGGATATTTCATGTCCGCGTGCACGACCTTTGCTCACACAAAAATGTGGGCCGATCCCGATAAGCGCACAGTGTGCTGCTTCTCCAAGAGGCATCACATGAGTTCATCCAGTGACATCATCACATGACGTCATCAGGCGATATCGTGACATGACGAGCCGGTATAATGTAGCGTTTGGCGTGAGGTCATCACGTGACGTCTGATGGGATGACGTAATCACTTTTCGTCATCATGTCAAGCGTGACGTCACCACTTGGTCAGACGGGTTTTGATACCATCGAATATAAACGCCGGATTTTTCGCTTCATGGGACATATAATGATTTCGCATTTGTAAAAATACCCCCCTCAGCAGTTGTATAGTGGCGGTTTTCCACAGTTTGGCTGGACATACAGTTTCGCAGGGTCGGGATGGCGGGTCATGTTTTTCTAGTTTATCCGTCCTGATTTGTAGCGGTCCCATACAATGCTGGCGTAATTGAACTTCGGCCGTACGTCTGTCACGTAGGCAGCCAATTTAACAGAAAGATGAGTATATTTAATTTCCGCCAAAATGCCGCTAGCAGCGCTGCTGCAGCCGTTGACGTTTCCGGTGTTCCGCAAAGCGCAGACACATGCTGACAAGCTCATGATGGTGCCTCAGCTAGAAGATAAAGTAGATTAAGGGCAATGCTTGCATAGTCGTCAAGCTGAACATAGCTCATTGGCAGCCCCCCCCCCCCTTTTTTTTTCTTTCTTTCTTTCTTTCTTTCTTGTTGACCACATGTTCCAAAAAACCAGGTAGGCAGAAGCCGAATACTTAAAGCTGTGTTGTAATCAGGGCGTCGAACCAAAAACGATTCCGATTTGGTTTGAGTTCAGTTTTAATGCGCTTTAAATTCACTGCGGTTCAGTTCCGGTAAAGTTTTGTAACTGCTCGTGAACCGATTTGGAACAGTAAACTTTATCTTGTTCTATGATGGCGAGTTGGCGGCACACTACACAATGCTACTGACTTGTCCGCATGGCGCATGCACAGGTTTTGTCACGAGGTGGGAGGAATGAACTGCCTGGCACATGGCCGCAGTAAAATTCATCATCATCATCATCATCATCATCAGACTATATTTAAGTCCTCTGCAGGACGAACGATTTTCGCTCCGATCTCCAATTACCTCTGTCTTGCGCTAGCTGATTCCAACTTGCGTCTGGAAATTTCCAAATTTCATCACTCCACCTAATTTTCTGCCATCCTCGACTGCACTTCCCTTCCGTTGGCACCCACGCCTTCCGTAACTCTAGAGGTCCACCGGTTATCTACCCTACGCATTACATGGCCTCCCATCTGCATTTTTTCCTCTTAATGTCAACTAGAATATCGGCTATTCCCGTTTGCTCTCTAGGGAGCCTACATGCAAGCGCTGTTTTAAAACAGCGCTTGCATGTAGGCTCCCTATTGGTCTCTGATCCACAGCGATCTCATCCTGTTTCTTAACGTAACTCCTAACATTTTTCCTTCTATTGCGCTTTGCGCGATCCATAACTTGTTCTCGAGCTTCTTTGCTAACCTCCAATTTCTGCCCCATATGATAGCACCGGTAGAATGCAATGACTGTACACTTTTCTTTTCGACGATAATGGTAATTAAGCTCCAAGACAGGATTTGGTAAAGCGTGCCCTATGCACTCTACCCAATTTTTATTCTTCTGTAAGCTTCCTTCTCATGATCAGGGTCCCATGTGTGTGACTGACTTAGATGAACCGTACTCCTTTACAGACTCTATAAGCTGACTGGCGATCCTGAATTCTTGTTCCCTTGCCAGGCTATTGCACATTATCTTTGTATGGCGTCCCGAAAAGATACGCCGGCATTCTGAGCCACTAAAGACTGGGTAGGAGGACCTATATATACAGGGTGTTTCATTTAAGCTGCACCAAATTTTTAAAAATTGCCTGTGGCAGATAGAACAATTATAATTCTTGATGTAAACTACTCGATGAGGCGGCCATTACTTTCACGAGAAATCAAAACGCCTAATTGAATAATTAGCATAATTACGCTAATTAACTTTTAATTAATTATTTTACGGCACATCTTTCAATTTACGAATTAAAGCCGCTGAGTTTCGCAAGGCGTATCCACTTGGAACGAATTCTCAGGACTGAACCAGTGTCGATATATTAATTTTCAAAGAGTCCAACGAAATATATTGATGTTTCAGTTACTTTAGTGCTTCATTGCATAAAACAGCGTTTTCCTCAAAAAGTTAAAAGGGCAGTGATGTTCCGTAAACTACAGACCGGCACATTCCCGGACCGCACCCTGCTACAAGCCATCTATCCTCCGAGTTCTAAGTGCAATTTCTGCTCTGTCCAATTACCCTCTACCACATGGTATTGGATTGTGGACAAAACCCATCGACACCATGCATAACCGGGTCAACCGTCGAGCAGTGGGAGGCCCAACTGACAAGCTCGAGCCCTGAAGACCAGCATCGTCTGGTGAGCAAGGCCAATCTATCGGCTCAGGCCCACGGCATCCTGGACTAGGGACGCCGCCCACCTCGGACGATTTCACCGTCAGCTAATCTCTGTAAATAAAGTTTATTCCGGCTCATCCTGCATATTAATCTTCAGCGCCACTCTTACACTTTCACGGTTAAGGTCCTACATCATTTGCTGCAATTCAACTTCAGTGTTGCTAAACAAGACATTGTGATCTGCAAAACGAAGGTTGCTCAGACATTCGGCGCTGATCCTCAAGCCTAAGCCTTTCCAGATTAATAGCTTGAATACTTATTCTAAGTATGCAGGAAATAGCATTGGGATGATTGAGCCTCCTTGCGTGACCTCTTTCTTGATGGGTATATATATATATATATATATATATATATATATATATATATAACTTTATTTGACTGGAAAACATTTGAAGGAGCGGTGGTCGGAGCCCCTGAGAAACTTTCTACTCTTCTAGTGGAGAACCAAGGTAGCTGTACAATCTTTGTGGATATTTTCTGACATAATCACGTGTGCTTCCTGTACTCCTTGATTACATAATGCCTCTATGACTGTTGCTATCTCTACTGAATCAAATGCCTTTTCATCATCTATGAAAGCCATATAGAGAGGTTGACTGTACTCCACAGATTTCTCGATTACCTGATTGATGACATGCATCTGATCCATTGTTGAATATCCCTTCCTGAAGCCAGCCTGTTCTCTTGGTTGATTGAAGTGTTGCCCGCATTCTATTGTTAATTATCTTGCTGAATATTTTATACAATATTGAAAGTAGGCTAATGGGCCTATAATTTTTCAATTCTTTAACGTCTCCCTTTTAAGGATTAGTATAATGTTAGCATTCTTCCAGCTCTCTGTTACGCATAAAGGGCCGCAAACTTTTCAAGCATGGTACCTCCTCCATCTTTGATTAAATCAACTGTTATTCCATCTTCTCCAGCAGCTTTTCCCCGGATCATGCATCTTGCAAGGCCCTTCTAGGATGGATAAAACTTTATTTTGCAAGGCCCTTCTAACTTCATCGCTTGTTATAGAAGGAGCCTCTGTATCCTGTTCATCATTACTTCGAATGAAAGTAGCTTTGCTGCTCTGGGTACTGTACAGGTCAGTATATAATTCTTGCGTTGCTTTTACTATATAATCGAAATTGCTGATGACATTACCCTGCTTATCTTTCAATGCATACGTCTTGTTTTGTCCTATGCCAAGTTTTATTCTTACAGATTTCATGCTGGGGCCATTTTTTACTGCTTCCTCAATATTTCCGACGTTATAATTTCGAATATTCCTACTTTCTTCTTGTTGATCAGTTTTGACAGTTCAGCGAATTCTATCTGATCTCTTGAGTTGGAAACTTTCATGTTTTTATTTATTTATTTATATACAATACCTACAGCGCCCTCTAGGGCATTATTGTAGGGGGGAACATCAGAAATAAATCCTTTGTTACTTGGGAGAGATTGGCTACTCGTTACCTGGGTACTTTACCTCCCACTTCAATTGCTGCCTCTGAAATCAGCAAAGTTACAGTTTCATTAATTACATCTATGTTATCTACATAAATATCTACATCAGCCGACATAAATATAGGCTGCTGCTGCTGATGATGATGATGTTATCTGCACCTTTCTGCTCTAAAGCTGGAAATTTGTTTTATTGCAATAGCAATTATATGGACACTTCAACCGGATTTCTGCCGTCGCCGTCGCCGTGAGGTTCGGTATAGATAAAATCTTCGCCGCGCGCCGTATGCCCGAGTGGAAGCGTGCGGGGACGCGCGCTATCACGGAGAGCGAACGCACTCAATCTCCCACGCGCAAGCAAGGAAGCGGGAAGCCAGCGCAGGAGGGAGCGGGGGGGGGGGGCACATTTCTACTCTGCCAACAACCGTGCTCGTCGCTCGCCCGCACCGTCTCTTATCACCACACGGCTCTGGCCTTTATGCGCTGTGCATTCGCCGCTCAGTTTCCGTTGAAGCGATAGACCGCACGTACCTTCGCCCGCTGCAGCGTATGCGCTTGCTGCCAGCGTTTTGACAGTGGTTGTCTGCAGTCATTCAGTGTGATCTATTCATGTTTGTTTGTGCGCGCTCACACCACGCTTGTTCATTCAGTTAGTAATAGTCGGGCCACATTTTCCAACGCACGCTACACATGCAATGCTGCCCGGATCGGCATTGCCGCGCTACAGGTGTGTCCCTTCGCACGCGCTGCCCACGGGAAGCGCTTCTCATCAACACCACCGTTTCACACGCGCCTTCTCGTGGTCATAGAGTCTCTCTTCACGTCGGTCTACTTACGCCCCAGCACACCTGCTTACTTAATCAGCTCATGTTTACTACAATTCATATTGCTACCAAAGCCGCTCACCTTACTTCGTATGACATTGCTGTGTTGCTATCGCATTCATTGCTTCGCCCTTAGAGCGAAACTGTGACATTTTTTGAGCACAAGCCTGAATTCGTGTGCTTTTACCCTTACTGCGTCTAGGTTGGCATGTTTCTTCTTGACTAATTTTATTCTTTATCTCTTCAAATTGAGAGAAATCCTAGACCTCACTAATCTATGGTCATTGTACTTTACCCCACCTAACACTTCTACATCTTGCACTATGCTGGGATCGGCAGAGAGTATGAAATCTATTTCATTCCTTATTTCTCCATTAGGGCTTTTCCAGGTCCACTTCCTGGTGCTGCGCTTCCTGAACAAGGTATTCATTATTCGGAGTCTGTTCCTTTCTGTGAATTCTACCAACATCTCTCCTCTAGTGTTCCTAGAATCGATGCCGTAGTTGCCAATTGCTTGCTCGCCAGCCTGTTTTTTCCCCACTTTTGCATTGAAGTCGCCCATGACTACAGTACACTGAGTTTGCACCTTTCTCATCTTTAATTCAACATCTTCATAAAACTGTTCTATTTCTTCATCGTGACAGGAGGTTTGAGCGTAGGCTTCTACTACTTTTATTCTAAACCTCCTATTCAGCTTTATTACTACGACTGCTACCTTCTCATTAAAGCTGTAGAATTCATCAATGTTGCCGGCTATGTCCTTATGAATGAGAAGTACTACCCGGTATTCTCTCTTGTATGGAAGACCTCTGTAGCAGAGGACGTGGCCGTTAGTCAGCACTGCACAAGCCTCACCAGTTCTTCTAACCTTTCTGAGGCCAATAATATCCCAGGCAATGCCTGATATTTCCTTAAAGAACCCGGCTAAGCTAGCCTCACCCGAGAGTTCGCGTTTTAAACGTTGCAAGGTTCAGTGTCCAGTGGTGGCGTGTCCGGATCGCGCAATTCATTTTCCAGGGCAGCTGGGCCCTCGGACTGTGGCGCCGCCGCACGGGAGAGCGTGAACCACGGCGCCGCCTCAGATCTTTTTGTGCCCCGGTGCCGCGGCGGAAGCCGCGGTGCCGGGTGCCGACGGGAAGCGGTGGTCGTTGGGGCGTTGCGGAGCGCAGCGTAGCAACACCCCAAATAAAAAAAATGCTGTCCAGTCAGGTAGACTGCTCCCTCCCTGAAAGTAAGATTATATTTGAAACATCAAAACAGTGATGCGTTTATTTAGGAATAGCATAGATCCCTTAACAGCAGCCACAGTTGGGCCTACAAGTCTAAATAAACGCATTCCTAAATAAACGCATCACTTTTGCTGATCCAAATATATTCTCACTATCAGGGAGGGAGCAGTCTACCTGACTGGAGCAGTATTTATTTATTTGTGGTGTTGCTACGCTGCGCTCCGCAACACCCCAACGACCACCGCTTCGCGTCGGCGCCCGGCACCGCGGCCACCGGGGCACAAACAGATCCGAGGCGCCGCCGTGGTTCACGTTCTCCCGTGCGGTGGCGCCACAGTCCGAAGGCCCAGCTAACCTGGAAAACGAATTACGCGTCCGGATCCAGAGATTCTTAGCACCCTCTGCCACGTCGTAGGTGTGACCGCCACCTTGGTCAGGTGCTCCGCAGTCATTGGGGACTGAGGGCCATGGGTTAACTGGAGGAGTCATGAGGGACCAATGCAATGTTAACTGGAGGAGTCAATTCCGCACCAATGCAATTTCCTGTTCTAGTGAGGGATTGTCTCTGTTGAAGCTTAGTCGGCTTCCTAGTTTGGCTGCACCTGGACTAGTATAGCCCCACTGGCTCTGCTCCACGCCACCCTTTTTCAGAAATATATAAGGGCTTTCGAATAGTGAAATATTCTATTCAAATACGAATATTCGAGAAAGACGACCATGCAATCTCAAATCGAATATCGAATATACGCACAATTTCTAAAAACGTGAAATGAAAGACTTGTTTAAATTATTTGATACATGTCAGTAGATGTGATACATCACGATTTCATCTAGTGCACGATAGCGATACAGGTAATGAAAAAGCGGAAGGCCGCAATGCTCCGGGGGGGGGGGGGGGGGGGGGGGAGGGTAGGGACGAGGAGGCCGCGTTCTACACCACGCGCGCCCACTCGGGTGGCTGTATCTCAAAATACATCTGCCGTGGGGGCACAGTCCTCTATGCGCTGTGTTTTCGCGGCTTAGTTCACGGTGATATGAGCGGCGGAACAAAAGTCAATTCGCTCGCTGCTGCTGCCGCGCTTACTCACTACAGCGTTTTGACAGCGCGTTTCCACGGTCATCGAGTGAGATGTGTTCATGTTTGCTTGTGCACGCGTGACACCGTGCTTGCTAATTTAGTTAGTATGCCTATGTTTACAAGTTTATACGGCCGATAAAACTGCTATCCTTACTTTGTATAGCTATTCCCTAGCTATAGGCTATCAAAATCGATGCTTCGCCTTTCGGGCGTAACTGCGACTTTTTAAAGTGCGAAGCATTTCTTGGCGAACATTTCATACTTTGACAGTATCTATCTATCTATCTATCTATCTATCTATCTATCTATCTATCTATCTATCTATCTATCTATCTAGCCACCTACATCTTTGTGCTCTCATGGTCGTTTCGTTAACTTACGTACTTATGTACCAAAATTCGCGTACTATGACATGAGTATATGACGAACATGAATAATACGTCATGACATGAATGTCATGACATGCGTGTTATGTAGGTCATGAAACAGACGCCTACGTCTTGATGCTCTCATGGTCGTTTCGTTAACTTGGTAGGTAAACAAATCGGCATAGTATGACAGGAGTGTATGACGAACATAAGTGATAGATCATGACATAAATGTCATGACATGCGCGTCATGTAGGTCATGACAATGACCCAGCGAAAAAGATTAACACTCAGAAACCATTGAAATGGGTTCGAACATGGGTACAAAGTGATGGAAACACTAAAGGATAGTGGTAGAAGTCATGACCATGACTCAGCAAAAATGACAATGACTCAGCGAAAAAAGATTAACCCTCAAAAGCCACTGAAATGGGTTCTGATGTGGGGACTAAGTGAAGGAAACACTAAAGGATGCTGATAGAAGTCATGACCATGACTCAGCAAGAATTACAATGACTCAGCGAAAAAAAAGATTAACACCCAAAAACCACTGAAATGGATTCGGACGTGAGTACTAAGTGAAGGAAACACTAAAGGATGATGGTAGAAGTCGTAGTCATGACCATGACTCAGCAAAAATGACCATGACTCAGTGAAAAAAGATTAACACTCAAAAACCAATGGAATATTGGGTTAGGATGTGGTACTCAATGAAGGAAAATGCTAAAGCTTTATGGTCAAAGTCATAGTCATGAGCATGACTAAGCCTTTCGCCTTAATTAAGGTCTCTTAGGTGTAGCTAAAGGGACGCCTGAGGGTTCATGACGTGATTGTCATGACATGCGTGTCATCTAGGTCATGAAAGAGCCGTCTACGTCTTGGCGCTCTCATGGTCGTTTCGTTAACTTGGTAGGCTTCCCCGCACACTGCTTCGCATAACATCTATTCCCACAGGGCGTGAGATCTGGCGGCTTTTTTTTATTATTGTTAATCAAGCAGGTGGACATTGATGTTTTCTACAGGAATGCCCGGATCGGACCAGCTCTCAGAGGATGTGCTTTCATCCCTGAAATGCTCCGAATTATACAAAGATCAGATCTGTTAACAGCAAAACGCGAGCGCATGTCCGACAGTCCCATCTTCGCCGTCTGCAGGTCACCCCATAAGCAAGAATACGAGCATGCGCTGCGAAATCTCCGGCAAAAAAGAAGCAGGGAATCTGTATACGTTTACGTTTCAAAACTATTTTGAATTACTTGCGCGTGGGCCGCATCAGATCTCGTAAAGTGTAAAGTGCTCCCACAGCTCCAGGGTGTTTTCGGGTAACTTAGGCGCCGAGTCATGCCTGCATCTGTGCATACTATGTCAATGGTGCTTTGCGGTGCAGTTGAGTTGCAACTTCAATTTGCATTGGCCTTCATGGCCGACGTACTTTACGTTCTCGCACACGGTGAGAAGGAAGCAGTTTGGGTTCAAACACAAGAGACGCAATGGCCAAGGAGAAAATATCAGCCACTGATGGGAGTGATGCAGCACGAACTACAATAAGCTGATCTGGACACAGGTAGAAGACTGTGCTGCACGCTTAAATATTGGTCCATCCTCATTGGGGCCGCCCTGTGCACACAGGTGCGTGTGCACGGACGAAAACAAGAGCGGCGGTGAACCGCAGAAGTAGAGTTCGTCAGCAGCGAGGGGTTTGGGTGCAGATGAGAAGACCCACGAGCGAGAGGCGAACGTTGTGCCGCGAGCGAGAAGAATGTCTTTGACTCGACATGGTGCTCCGCGAGGCGTGACGCTTTCTAACTTCTGCCCGCTCGCTCCCTGGCCGACGTCGTAGCCGCCGTCACGCAAGCGTGCATTCGCCAGCCAACGGTCGCCGAGCTCGCTGGTGGCTGCCACATCTTAGCGGCGGCCAGGCGCCGGGACCTGTTTTTTTCATCCCGCCTGCTTTGGCCTCCCTCTCCATGGTCTATCCACAGCGCCTCTCTGCTCTCTCCATCAGAGCGGAGGAGTTTGGCTGATGCTGAGCAACTAGCCGAACGGTCGAGTGACCCACTGCGTTTTGCCGGATCCTTTTACCAAGTCGTGTCGGAGTCGCGCGAAGTCGCATTCGACTGTGTTTGGTTTCCACACTCCATGCAGGAATGGCTTGGCTTTTAGGTTATCTAAATCTGATCAAGGGCTCATCTCTCCTAGGAAGCATTCAAGTGCTGGAAGGAGCTTTTACTGTGAAACATTCTTTCCCTCAGTCCAGGCACTTTGCATCAGGTTGGTAGGTAGGTAGGTAGGTAGGTAGGTAGGTAGGTAGGTAGGTAGGTAGGTATATGTATTTTCAGTCTCGCCACACTTTTGACCTCTTTAATAAAAGGAATTGTGTGATCTACAGTGGAATCGAACCTCTGCCTTCGAGCACAGCAGCCCAGTGCTCTAACCACTAGGCCACGATCGCACGCATACTCGATCCTCTCGTGCCAAGGCCGACGAGCTGGTTGAGACCTTTGGCGCATGTGTCCAGAGCCAGTTTCTGGTGTTTTCATTGTTTTTCTTTTTTGGCTCGTAACAGGTCACGCTTTGAGACGCTTTGTTAGACTGCACCCCCGTCTCCGGTATCGGACCACATTCCCACAGTACTTGACTCGTAGCAGCTAACGCTACTTAGATACTGTGCGACGCTGTACGGCCTTCATGATCGACCCAGGTCCAACAGGTTTTAACGTTTTATCGCCGGATCTAGTGCAAATGCCATTATCAACGTCCACCACATTACATATCCATAGGTGCGTACGGTTGTATAACACGTATTTGCGTGATGACGTCACAATTCGCGTTTCTCTCGCTTACGCTCGTCCAGTACCTGTGTAGAACCCAATTATAATTGACATGTCGGAAGTTCGCGTCGAACTGCCGGAGTAGAAATCGTGCCGTCGGTGCCACACGATCATGGTCACCGTCATATTGCTGCTTTCGTCACGCACACGCGTCACACGCACAGCTGTTCGTCAGCACGTTGACCCACCTGGTAATCCTTTGCGTAATCCCAAACGATGCTGGGTAGCCAGCTACAAGCGAAATGCTTCACATAACATCGATTCCACTCAGTGCGTGGGACCTGCTTCATATTTCCCTTCCCATAACATTGCTCGAGGGCGAGCTACGACAACGTACTAGTGTGGCGCTGTCCACACTTTAAACAGTTTTGGCAGAAAAGTCCATATGTCAACTTCCTTGAGCTACCAGACGCACTGCCCCACGTGCCGAAATTCTGGCGCACGTTAAAGGTCAAAATTGATATCCAAATATCATCTTCACGGTCGTCAATCACCACAGCTCAAGCGTTCATTTAGGGTGTTAAACACAACCAACTAATCAATGAATGAATCTATCAGCGAGGTTCTTGTCCGTTTTCCGTTCCGTGAGGGAGAATTCGTTATCTAATTATTTACAAAAAGAAATCGTTTCTTTACCCGCCGTGGTTGCTCAGTGGCTATGGTGTTGGGCTGCTGAGCACGAGGTCGCGGGATCGAATCCCGGCCACGGCGGCCGCATTTCGATGGGGGCGAAATGCGAAAACACCCGTGTACTTAGATTTAGGTGCACGTTAAAGAACCCCAGGTGGTCCAAATTTCCGGAGTCCCCCACTACGGCGTGCCTCATAATCAGAACTGGTTTTGGCACGTAAAACCCCATAATTTTTTTTAATTCGTTTCTTAGCTTTCGCTTCGCAAAATATATTGGTGTACGACTCCATTTTGTTCGAAAGAGCGTCACAAGAGGCTGTTTGGAAAAGTAGTAGTTGAGATCCAAGCAAGGCGGAGATTTGAAAGATAGAGATATGAAATGATCAACAGTGATCGAACAAGCGATGTGCGCCAACATTTCGGCAAGAAGGATCGTCTTCGCAGGGACCCTAACGGAGAGAAAGAAGCCTTATTGTCGAAACCTTGGCTCCAGAGGCAGCTCTTGTTCGTCTGAAAAGTTGAGGACAGCATCACTTCCGCATGTTCTCGGAACCAGCGTGTCTGGTTCAAGCTGCTAAGTAAGCATCAGCGTGCAACGTCATGCTTTTCGCGTAATACCTGCCTTTCCCATCGCTTTCAGTTCTAAAAATTCAGTTCAGACAGCTGAGACAAAACAGCACTGAAACGAATCCAAAGCTGGGGAAATGCCACAAACGTATAAACTTATCAAAAGTTATACCCCTCTCTCAGAACATTGTAGCAACTTCCACTGTGATCCGGCTCTGAGAAAGCATGATGCGTGCCACTGAGTCTTCTGGGTGTCAAAAGTTCAGGCTGATGTAGTTCTCCAATCAGCAGTCGATCACTTCCGGTTATGCGCAAAAGTAAGCAAGCTTTATTTATTTATTAGTTTGCTTGTTTGATAAGACGACCGAAAGCAGTTCTTTCTAGGGCTGTATTTCATAACGGCCACTTTCATTTTTCCTTCTTTTCTTCCTTCGTCAATGACTCTGACCTTGACGTGCAGCTTTTAATATTAACGCCGAGATCGGCCTAATGACGGATAAGAATAATGGAAATTTAAGCGACGTTAAAAATTATGATCCTCAGTTTTGACGTTGCCCCCCCAGACGGCGAAGTACTGTGAACATTCGCGAATTACCAGGAAACATAACTGAGCAAAGACTACAAAAGCTGCAGGCGAGAATTCACCTGCAGTCCCTTTTTATTGCACCCCTTATGACGTGCTGCTACACAGCCATTTCCAGCATGCCGCCGCCTCTACCGAGCGTTGAATTCCTCGAAGTGCGCCATCGTCGTGATCACGCCGGACCCTAGAGCCATACTTGTGCTGCATTACGGCAAAGCACATTCGTCTTACGTCTGAATGTAAACGAGCACTTACGTGTGAGGGCTACTGCCTCTGCACGAGCTCTAGCCGGAGAACCCACTGGCCAGCAAGTCCCAACAGGACAAGCTATTTTTACACAGTTGTGTAAGGCCAGCATTTACAGCTATTTCTCCGTAAATACCTCGCAAGCGCCAAAACAAGCAACTTTTGTTACATAGTCCACGTGCCTCACAACTGCACGTACTCGTACGCACTGAACCCTCTACCACAGCCGTCGCGCTATCCGCTATCGTTGTTGGGAGACTCGAGGCTGATCTCCATTCAAACTGCGTCATCGCAAACAGCCAACGGCCGTTGCATCTTCTCCGGCTAAGGACCGGCGATATGGAGAAGGAGGGAGACTGAGCCAACGGCGTACATAATTAGGCACGCCGCAACAAAGCCCTTTAAACGTCGCCCTGGACTTGACCCTACATGTCGCACAGAAAAAAAACCTATATAAAAAAGCATACGCCAGCAGTCACGCCTCGGCAAGCAACGACGCTGGCCGCCGCGCACTCGCTATCAGCTAACGCCCCGCGGACATTTCTGTTTCGCCCTCTCTGGATGCTGCTTCGTACGTTGCTGCCATCGCTTCTGGCGCACAACGAGTCGGAGCAGTTCTTTGTGCAACGCTGTGTTCCGCATCAGGAGAGAGTGAAGAGATATGTGCGGGAGAGAGGGAGCCTCACCTGCGCGTCTCCGAGCCCTGTGCATATCTTTTCAAAGCAACAGGTTCAACGGCATGTCTAAAAGGGCTGGAAGGCGACGGTTAGGTCGCGGCTGTCTACCTCACGGGCTGCTTGTCAAGAAAGGGTCACGTTGTTTTATATGACACTGGGCAAAAACTGCAGGGGTTTAGTACCTGACTTACTGCCTCCCACTGGTATTCCGCTTTAATGTACTCGCTGTTAGGAGATACAGGAAGAATACCTCGGCCACTCTGTCTGTCTCTTGTTCAAACAGTTAATATAAATATAATAAATTCAAACAATAAGATAAGTTTTTCACTTTTCGGAGTACACAAATATTACCACGTTGGCCTCCCGGATGCGACAAAACTGTTTAATACCGTTTAGACGTCTTGTGAAGAAGGTTTTCATGTACTAAGAACATGGATGGAAGGCCCAAGCTTGTAGCTCAGAGCTCAATTCGGAGTTCAATAAGATGTCACTATTGCGTACAACGTTCTACAACACCAGTTATACGCAAAGGCCTGTCTAACCTGAATCCATAAAGAAGTCATTTAAGGTATTTGTATTTCGCTGAATCACTAATCGTCTCGCAGGACTGAGTGACTGTTGGTTGTTCGTTGGTTCATTACCAGTGACTAAATTTGAAGCTTCTGCCAAACAACCTGACCATGCCAAAAATCATAGCCGAAAACAAGACTTTAAACAATCTTTCCTTTATGTGCCAAACTGAGACAGGACCGATCACTACACACCACAGTGGCGCAGTGGAGCCCTCCATTCCAATAACACTTTATTCCAGAGAATGGAGATCTCCGTAACTCCATTCTTTTTAATTCCTCGGAATGGTGAAAGTTGGACCATTCCTACTCCTGGAGTGGGAATGGTCCATGGCAATGGTTTGGCTGGTCCATTCCATTCCCTAGATTCTAGTAAACTAAATGCTTCCTCTATAAGTGTTTGCCACTTGCGCTTGCGCGCCTAGCTACCAAAAAAGCAACAAAATTGGGCAGTTTCGCACTAGTGGCCCGAAGACTGGGACAAACAGCGAAGCTGGCGGCCCCATCTAGCTTCATTGGGTAACGTTTATCGTTCGATCCGCACCACAATCTCTCGCTTTTCGCAGTCGTGCATGGAGCTAAGCGTAGACAAGTTCATGTCGAACCACAGTCTATAGCACACTCGGCAACAGTGTCCAAACTCGCTGTTCAGAAACTCGCGGACAAACCGTCCATCGGAACTTCCCGTGGTCACTCCGCACTTGCCGCTGGAAATTATCCAGGACTCGCAGGCCCGGATTGTTTTAGCGACGCTTCTGGTTGCTCAAACGGGTTTCCTCCCTATCGCGGGCTCGAAACTCTGGATCATCTGCTATTCCCTGTCGTTTAGTCGCCGCTTCCATGGTGCAATACTCTGGATCGGGCCGAAGTCGTCTCATTCGCTCTCGAGTAGCGGTGCGCTGTCTTTCGCGCCGCGCTTCCTCTTCCTCGGGAGTGACGATCTTCTTCGGTCGCCCCATTCCCCTCCGCAGCGATGTCGACGCGGCGGCCACGCGGAGCTATATATACCCCGCGGAACCCTGACGTCACGGCGGCGACCAATCCGCACGGCGTAGTGACGTCATGGCTAGGCAGAGCTAAGGCGAAGCGATGCGGCGCGCGCGATGACGTCATGGTTCGGCTCCCGCAGCTGTTGCGAGGCTCGGCGCAGCTTGTGTGAGGGGTTGCTAGGCGAAGCATGTGACGCAATCGCCAGGCGGGAGGTTTTCTCCGCACACCATCTACCGGCTTAAACAGCTTCGCTGTTAAAACAAATTGAAGCCTTGAAGAACAACTAGATAGAGAGAGAGAGATGATTTACTTGAAAGAAGGCAGGGAGGTCGGCGTGACCTGCTCCAAATGCGGCACCAAATGCGTATCTTGCACCATTTGTGCAAGATACCCATTTGGTGCCGCAGCACAGTGTCCCTCCTCCCCCCCTCCCTCCCTCCCTCCCTCCCTTCCATACCCCCACGGCTTTCGCGCGACCGGAGACGTCGTGTTCGCTCTCCGTGAAAGCGCGCGTCCCTCGCGCGCTTTTCACTCGCACATACATCATACGGCGCGCTGCGACGAGTTTATCGCCGTTGGACTTTATACGGAACCTGACGGCGACGACGACGGCAGGAATGCGCTTGGAGTGTCGAAACTGTCCATATAATTGCTATCGCAATAAAAGTAAAGGGTGAGCTAACAACTCGTTAAAAAGCCTTTGAGGAGTTCTTCTTTCTGGGGTTTTCCGTGACAAACTATTAATAAATCTTGCTGCCTTTAAATGCGCTTCAATATTGTAACGAAGAAAACTTTTATGGGTCATCAGTACTGTAGAATGTGTAGAATATTCTATTGTTTATAATGATCGCTGCAGAGGTGATCAACTATAGATAGATACTGAAATATGGGTATTCAGTAAAAAAGTTGTCGCAGTTTCACCCGAAAGGCGAAGCACCAATTGCGATAGCAAATTAGTAGAGTGCTATACAGAGTAAGGATAGTAGTTTTATCAGCTGTATAAACTTGGACATGCAGCAGCACCAGCAACGCGCAGAACTGTTGTCGACGCCGTCGGCGTTTTGCCCGCGTTCGCACCGAACGCGCGCGGCGTTGTTATATAAATACGTATTTGGTGCCGCAGCTAAACGTCGCCTCCCCTCCCCTCCCTCCCTCCTCCCTCCCTCCCGTCCCCCCACAGCCTTTCGCGCGACGGAAAAAGTTGCGTTTGCTCTCTATATATGGAAAGGAGAAAGAGACGCTTAATTCTGCGGCCCTTGAGGGAGCACGGCGCAGAACGCGAGTTTGCTCTCCGACGTGCGTTCGCTCCCCGTGAAAGCACGCGTCCCTCGCGCCCTTTCACTCGCACATACAGCGTCCGGAGCGCGGCGACGATTTCATCGCTGTTGACGTCATACGGAACCTCACGGCGACGGCGACGATGACGGCGACGCCGATGGCAGAAATCTGCTTTGGAGTGTACATATAATTGCTATCGCAATAAAATTAAGAAATGTAATAAATTGGCCAGGTCTATAGTTTATAGTCCAACTAGCCAATTTGCCGGTTTCAACTCTCGCTAAATATCAACATTTAGCGTTTCGGGACTAATGTGCCCGTTTTATTCCGGGTTCTAGGACTCCCATTCCATTCCCGTTATATCTGCCAGACTTATTCAACCATTCCATTCCGGGTGTTTGAATATGTGGAATGAATCCGGAATCATTACAAGTCCGTAGCTGCCACTTCACTACTCTGCTATACAGGCAGGAACAAAGGCATAACTTCAACTATTCACTATGCAATGGTGCTCATAACACGTCTGTGCTTGCAGCATATGCATATATTCAGCACAGGCCTACAGATTTCTGTCACCACTGTCGGTACTAGACACAGTCACGCCCTCACCTTAATATGGCAAAACATTCGATCGCCGCTTTCACACTTTCCGTGCGTACTTCGAATTCGACTTGAGTTGCGCAACTCTTTCGCGCGTGCCGATCTGAACTTTGTAAATCAGCGAATACTATACTTCGCCACGCTGTATTAAAGTGGATATGACAACTATCCATAAGAAAACGGGGATTTGTAAAAAAAAGTAAATTCTGCAGTTTTAAGTGTCAAAACCAAGGTATGATTATGAGGCATGCCGTAGCGGGAGCGCCGGGTTAACATTGACCACCTGGGGATCGCTAACGCGCATGCAATGCGCTGTACACGAGCGTTCTTGCATTTCGCCCTCATCGAAACGCGGCGGCCGTGGCCGGGATTCGATCCCGTGACCTCGGGCTTAGCAGCGCAACGCCAAAGACACTACAGTGCCACGGCGGCAGTGATTTGTTTTCTTTGAGCCTCCGTCTTATTCCGCACCGAGTCCGCGCATACCTCGTTCGCACTCGTGCCGTAACCAGTCACTTAAACACAAAGATAACTTATGCCCGCGATTTTTCAGTTGCAGCTTGGTTTTGAAAAACCTCGGTCGGTCGAGTGTGTGTGACATTTGCGCCCGCACCGGCTGCGTGCATTGCGGAGGTGGCCGACCCCGTGCGTTTCTTCTTTTCTTTTCGGTGAAGCGATGATTCATCAGACGCAACGATCGTCGAAAGTCGAAGCCCCGTCGTCACGGTTCCCTGGTTATTTCCTCGTCTCGTCGAAGAAGGGAGGGTCTCGTGGCAGCCGAGGGGGAGGGAACTAGTTGCTGCATTTCTACTACACGCAACCCTTCCTCCTATGTGTAAAGAAGAGGCGCAGGCGGGTATCGGTAACCGACGCCACGTCAAGATATCATCACCTATAGCTTGTCGGCGGACGCACCGATGTCTACACTTCTAAAATAGTTTGCACCCCTTGGGGCTTATCTGGTCCTACAACACTCGTAAAACATTTCCACCCTTTGGGGCTTATCTTGTCCATAAACCATAATCGTCATCCGCCTCGCTTGCATTTCCTTTCTTGAAAACTCTGCGCTCGCTACTTTCCTGTCCAGAATTGTCTGCCACGATGATAAAGCGCACGCCATTCGGGACCTGGAACTATATACCGGGCGAGCAACGTTAACCAAAAGAAACACAAGCAAGTAAAGTGACGATCATTGTTGTGGATCAGGAAATTGTTGAGAGCAGGGTAGTGATAGAATAAAATATATCGCTGCAAAAATAAAACATTGTGCACGTTTCGGCACAACACACATTAGGGGGAAAGGGGCAATTTAAAAAAAATCACCCTTTGAAATTGACTTATTACTAGGCTTAAACACTCTTTCCTTTAGGCACAAGGTAATGAGTTATAGACATGTGAAAACACCCTTAAGGATGTAATTTTTAAATAGTGTGTACTTTACTTTCAATGTTTTCAAATTCTGTGCTTCGCAGCAGGACATGAAGTGTTCTGACTTCATTCAAATTGTCTATCGCTTTTCTTTCTTTTTTTTTGTCTTTATGTGAATTTCTGCGTTATTAGCTATCATGGATTCGTGATTTGGAATTGCCCAGATCAGCACTGTGTTAAGAATATCAAGAAGCCAACAGTTGCTTCGCCGTTCAAGTGAGACAACGTCAGGTGTGTTCTTGACAGACGAATTGGCACTTGTGCCAGTTCGTCTGTCATTTGGTATTCGTGCCAGTTCACTCCAGTGTGTGCCAGTGTGTGCCATATTATTGCACGTTTATTAGGAATTATATTTCAATTCAATGCTCATGATCTCCCGACAGCACGTAGGTTGTTCTCCCTTCTATATTTGATGCCACACAGGGAGCTCGTGGCACCTTGCACTGTTCCCAGCACGTGGGGTTCGGGTGCTGTAAAAGTTCTCAAAATGATGCCACGATCCATGCTTGGATATAATTACAGCACAGATATAAATGCAAGGATATAATCAAGACCTTCACAAAACATTGGGTACAGATATACCCATTCAATAACGACACACAATAAAAATTCTGGACTATTAGGACAGTCTGTAAATATTTCAAGCACTCAACGGAAATCCAGGATAATTATATAGACATAAAACTGCTAAAAATCACCTAGAATTTTCTTGTATGTTAAACTGACGCTTTTGTCAGGACCATTCTACAAAATCAAAACATGTCAGAAATCCCAGTCCGTTTGTGTGTGTTTGCAAAGTTCTCGTCGTTGACCAAGGCTAGATCCGCCCGTAGATTGCACAATCCTCCCCCTCCTCCTACCAGCCCTAGTCATTTGTGCCTCACTTATTTGTTTTTTTTTTTCATTAATTATAAAAACAATGTTTTGCGGGCGGATTCGTCAGTACGTGACGCCGGCTTTTTCAAGATTTTTGACTTGAATATAGTTATTTGCGTTCTCAAACATTAAAAAAATGTGTGGGAAGCTTCACTAGTGGTGCAAGGCTGGAGTAAACAGCGAAGCTAGTGATCGACCTAGCTTATTCCAGGTTTTACTAGGCTTGGCTAAGTTTTGATAGCAAATGCTAAGTGCTGCTAGGCACGTTATTCCGAATCGGCTCGCCGCCGACGCGCAGATTCTCGCTTGGCCGCGTGACGCGCTTCAAGATGCGCGGCTTCTTCTGTTTTCAAGATCTTCTTTGGTCGTCCCATGTCAAGGCTACATGTACTCACCACAGAGTCAACGAGAGTTCTGCCGCCGACGCGGCGGCTCCGAGCTTTATCTCCCCGGTGACAACACGGCCAAGCGGCGCCTCCACATGCACTTGCCGGGGCGTGGCTGGTCGAAACCTGCCGAGCCGCCGCCAGAGGCGCCGGCTGCAGTCACGCACACCGAGCGCGTTCGGCGCGAACGCGGGGAAAGGCAGACGGCGTCGGCAGCAGCTCTGCGCGTTGCCTCGTTGGTGCTGCTACAATTTCTTTCTCTCTCTCTCTCGCGCGCGCGCTCTCTCATTTTGTCTTTCTCTCTCCCGAGCATAGCGCGCGCCGCGCGCATGCTCTCCTTCCCTCTCCTTAACGTCCCATGTCAAGACAACACGTGCACGGTACGGAGGAGGCGAAGCACACGCCGCTCCGCGACGTGGTTGCTAGGCAACGCGCGGTGACGTCATCGCCAGGCGCAGTTTTTTGTTCGCACTACGCGACCTGACTAAGAGCTTAAACAGCTCAGCTGTTGTTTAACAGTCAGTAAGGTAATCCAATATTATAGTATATATACAGGCAGATACGGCCCAACCAGCGAACTAACATGCTGAAGATTAATCGATTAAATAGGAGAAATAAAGGAGCTACACTTGTATGCACGTGACACTTTTGTCGTCGAACGTTATAGCCGTGAGTGGTTGCCACGCCATGAAATTTCTAATTCGCCACAATGCAAAATAATTTATAACAAGAGTTTCCAGGTTAGCCACGAGGAAAAACAATATTTTTTATACTTCCGATATCCACTAAAGTCGTAACACGGTTGATCATACAGGCCAAATATTGCGCACGCCCACCAATCCCTCTCTCTCTCTTCTCGCTCTCTCTCTAGTATTTTCGGGGGCATTCTAGATTTCTTGTTGTGCGCATGCGTTTGGCGCGCAGCTATAGGTCGTGTTTACTCGTTCTCCTCTGGCGATGCCTATACCGCCAGTGAGGCGTCGCTCTGCTAATCGAGGTGAGACGGCGTCGCCGGCAGACTCCGAATCCGTGGCGTCAGCGGTTGCGCTGCATTCGTTTGCATGCTGCCATTCCTCAATGGGCGTCGACGTCAACCGTGGGCGCGCGAAGCGCCAACGTGGCACGCGCGAAGCGGCAAGTGCACGCATCGCGCCCTGCACGGCACAGGATTGAATAAACATCCGTAAGCCGTGATGGCAAAGAGGGGCGAATGCCGGTACTGCACAGAGGCAGGGAACTGGTTGCCGCTTGCAAGCAACGTCAACGCGGAGCTTCGCTGTCAGGCGTTGACGTTGCTTGGTGTGACTATATTTAGCCCGCCAGCAGCGATCGGTCCGGTTGACCTAGAGAAGAAGTAAGACGCGATTCTTGAGAAATGAAGTACTCGTCGGTGAGAAGTTTGCAATCAAATAGAAACACGAAGGCCCCGGAAAACGCCAACGATCGATCAGGAGAGGCACGAATGGTACGTGAGGCATATGGTATATGTAATTAGTCATTAGTACATTTAAGGACTCTACGCCAGCATAGAGCCGCAAAAAGTTTCGAAAGCACATTCAAAATGCACTTGCAAATGGATAATCCGTGGTGTGCATATGTTGTCGCACTGAACGAAGATTGAGATTTTATAGCTGTCTATTGCAAAGCGCCACACGAATGGCGCCTGGTATGAGAGATTACACTATTAAACACACTCCTTAAAACGAAATGCCTATATATACTGTCTAGTAGCACGTACCTTAGAGTATATTTAGTGGTATACTTACCTGGCTTAGAGTACTTCCAAACATCTACGATAGCTGTAAGGTTGGCTTGTCACTCATTGCCCGTATGTCGGCATTGTGCATCTTGTGGAGGTTTGTTTACATTGTGCCCTAAGCGTCGACAGAAGTTTCGTGGAAAGTATTGCAAGACTGTGATTATACTAAAGCTCTGTTTCTCAACGCAAACATTCGAGCCGAGCGGTCGGTAACAAATTTGCCTGTGAGGCACCGTATGTACGTGTTCTGATGCAACACAAATAATCTGCTACCCATGCATACAGTAACAAGCGTTGAGCAACAGAAGTAGATGTGTTAATTTCTGTTCTGTTGCTGCGCTGATTTGTCAAGTTCTGAATTGTCCCGTCTCTGCGCACGTTCAATCATGTCCCTTAAACAAAAAAGTCTTCGTATCCGGATATGTTTGTTTGATCTAAGATGATGCTAGCTTTGGCGTGGCCCAAGGTGGCCTCTATGACAACATAAATAAACTATAGGACTATATCGGTCCTTCCGTTGTCTTCTCACCTACTGGAATATTTCATAAAAAATAGACTATGTAATTTTTTTTTTGACAACAGACAAATTCTTGGGAGGGAACAGTTCACGTTTCGTGAAAGGAAGTCAACTGAAATGGCACTGTTTAGTATAAAGGAAAAATACTTTCAAATATGAATGACAAATGATTCACAGTCGGACTTTTCTTAGATTTCAAAAAAGGCATTTGATTCTATTACACATGATATTGTAATTACTTTACAAGCTACCGTTTTATGGCATTCGAGGAGTTGCCTTAAATATGATTCGCAGTTATCTTCCCGGTCGCATGCAATGTACATGTTTGAATGGCCATCAATCACAAATGAAACAACTAATATATGGTGTACCACAAGGGTCTATTCTAGATACAATCTTCTTTATTATCTATATCAATGATATAATATACATCCCAAGAACTCCTGCAATAATTCTGTATGCAGATGATACCAGTGTATTTTTCTCTGGTATGCATCTCGATAATATACACGTTGAGGATAATACATGGTTAAAAGAATTATCCTTATGGTTGAATATAAATAAACTAAAATGAAATTTTAGTAAAACAAAGGTTATTGTATTTAGAGCTCGCAACAAGCCTGATGATTCTGAACTTCACCTTAAGTTTGAAAACAATGTAACTGAACGTGTTTCTACAAGTTTTTAGGTGTACATTTCGAAGAACACTTGAGTTGGCCCCAGCAAATTAATAAAGGCCATGCCAACATATCATGGTCACTCTGTGTATTGTACAAAATTGGAAACCTTGTTCCCAAGTGGCTGAAGTGGTAGTTATATTACACTTTAATTTATTCACATCTTCCCAATTGTATACTGATTTGGAAGTCTACAACCAAAACTAATCTTATGAGGTTGATAACATTACAGAAAAAAGCGATACGATATGTCGAAAATCTTTCATGCAACGACCACACAGGTTTGTACTTTTCAGAACACTCCGTCCTAAAAGTGAATCACTTATATGAGTTGAAATTGCTCTCTTACGTCTTTAACGAAATCAATATCAATCCTTCTAAATATTGAATTGCACTCTAGTAGTAATGTGCTTAATTAAGGCACGACCATTACAGAATTCCACTTGTGCGGACCAACTATGGAACCCAAATGCTTTCATACTTGATTCCCAGTCTTCTCAACTGACATACACAGGCCATAGAAATTATTCAGAGATGAGTGTCCCTGAACTCCTTAAAAAAGAATGTTAAAGCTTACCTCCTTTCCTGTCCTATAATGATTAGTAGGTTGTGTATACAAAATTTTTCGTGTGCCTGAGGTTTCGTTAATTGTATGCATTTTTCTTTATGATTGCAAAAGTATGCGCATGTTCCGTTGCTTACTTTGCATAAAACTGTGTTCTGTATGTAACGATAGTGTATAATGCTCTTGTTTCCGTTGCTGCATGCTCTGAGTATGTGCATTCGGGTCCTGGGGTCCTGTCAGGCAGCGCCCATCTGCCTCTTGCCCTTGTATCCGTAACTTTGTTGTCTGAAATAAATAACTGAATTCAATTGAATTGAAAGACATCCGAACCAAAGATGCAAGAATAACGAACATGCAGAACGCCGTGTAGGTTCTTCCATCTTGCCTCCTTGTCTCTGCGGCTGTGGAGCGCTGCACTGCGCTAAACTCAGTTCTGGACCACGTCCCGGCACCGAGTCTTGCGTTATTGAAACGTTGAGTGATTTCTGGTGTCGGAAAACATTCTTTTTGGAATCTTAAGCGAAGTTCGTGCTCCCACAGATTGTGCACGGCAGTTTTGTACTATAAAACAAGATGAAAAGACACCCAAAATTGTGCAAGGACCATCGACGATGAAAGCCAACGTACGCGAATAACAGAACACTGCCAGAAAGTCACTCGCTTTATTAAAGCAAAGATGCGCCTGAAAGTGTATATTCGTTGCAGTAAGGATATTTAGGTAGCGTTTGTTTTGATCGCATAATTCCTTAGAGAACAAAGCCGCTGGCCAGCACCTCTCCAGCCGTATGGTATAGGTTGCTACACATAGAAGCTGACGCGCCATATGTGGGTTGTATCCAGCGGCACGAGCTCCGGCGTGAAAGGCGATGTGTAATAGTCGGCGTTCACCGACGAACGCACCCTGCCACTCGGTTACGTAATAGCACGCGCCCTTTATCACCGCGTTCGCATCGGCTGCGAAAGACCGACCGCCACCCACCGACCACATAAGCGGGCGAAAGAAACAAAGATAGCTATTTGTGTTAAAATTGTCACCCAGCTGAAAGTAGCAGGGAGAAGAAGATGATGAAGGAGAGGGAAATACAGGGAGATTAGCCAGTGTATATACCGACTGGCTACCCTTGGCTGGGAAAAGAGGGCAAAAAGCAATTAAACATTGTAGAAGGTCAGGCGAGACAGAAGTTTTGCCCGAAGGCAAAGCAGTGTAAGCGATACCAAGGTTTAACGTTGCGCTCGAACTTCTCGCGTGGTGTTCTAACAATACGTCGGGGCGACATGGGGCGAGGTACAGCTGCTGCTGCAGAAGGGACGGCGCCCTGGCAGATATTAGACGTGTCGCAACGGTGGCACGGTGAGCAACGTCGGCAACGGCGTTATAGGCGTCGCACCTCGATTATGCACGATATGAGACTGGCGGAAGACCAGCGGCTTTGTCAGCAGCCAATGAAAGGATTATATAGATTTAGCCTGACGTTTACTATTCATTCCGCTCAGACCAGTGCATGTACCGTTGTGCGGTCAGCACAGAGCTCTTCAGCAGGAACGCTGACGTGTGCTCGCGCAATCGTCTCATGCCAGTAACGGAAGCCCAATTAATATACTGGATCCAGCAGAGCCGATTGAGCGGAGCGTGACAATGCGTGCACTTGACTTCTTCGTTTTGGGCAGCTGTTTGGCCAAACGCACTGCGCGTCTCTAGATGCCAAACCCTGCATGCGTGAGCCGCCTATGAACCGTCCATACCACGGACACTACGATGGCGGCGCGAACACGCCACCAGTGTCCGCTAAGTTGCTATTGCAATAAAACGAAGCATAACAAGAGTACATAGACACGACGCAGAGCGATGCAGCCTTAAGAGCTGAAGGCGCCGCAGGCCACATGTCCTTAAGTACAGCAGAGCAACGATCACTGTCTTGACCAGCCTCCGAGGATTTTGTCATCCGGGGAGTAGTGATAGTCTACTTTAATCAAAATCAGGAAGCTACGAAGGAAACCAATACGGGATTTTGCGCAGCTTTCCTTGAGAGACCCGTATGGGTTTCCTTTGTAGCGCTGATGCTTCAGATAACAAAAATTTCTCTTTACTGAAACTTTCATAGCCTTCTTGGTTTCTGCGGAACTGATTCGCTATAAATAAAACTGCGCACCTTGACTGTTTCCTGTGCCTAGTTAAGTTCCCTCTCCTTTCACTGAGCAACATTAAACCGAACACATTTTATTCTATCGTTGCTAGCTTCGCTTTCGCTAGCTTAAAGCTCAAATTATTTCTAGACAATTTGTTCACTATACTTAGCAAAGCACCAGATGTAAGCGACTTTCGTTCGACCTTAGCAACGGCTTCACAGTACCTTACGAGAAATGTTCATTACAAAGAAAAAAAAAAAACTGATAGAATGTTGCCAGAAATATGTTCTGCTGTTGCACCTTTCCTGCAATGGTGTCAATTCCGTAGTGAAATTGTAAAGATTGACGTGATTATGCACACATCTAAAGCAATGACCTTAGCCAACTATAACATGGCTTCGCCCATAGAGAAACCAGTACAATCATATTTTGCTTACGGTTAAGCTGCTTCTTTTTAAATAAAAGAATAAAATAAAGCAAGGAAGGAACGTGGCTGAGGTATTTTCTTTCCGTCCTTGCCGCTCCCTATCTCAAGGTGCCTACAAACGCACAAAAGGTCATCAGCTGTCTAAGTCACGCGCACGTTGCCGTTTCAGGTACGCCAAGCGAGAAAGCCCCCCTTTAAGACATGCCTCAGGAAAGGTCACACAGGAATACGCACCCCGCAAAATTGCATAGCGAATGCCGTCTGACGGTAGCTACATCCTTCGGCTCTACAGACGGTGGAAACGTTTACGCATGCACCCCGTAAGCAGAGAAATTTTGCATTTTTCCTTTATTGCTGCTTATATTTGAGACAAGACAGTCTCTTCGCTATCACGTATCTGCGCTGATAGAGGTATCGCGCCAGTATCGCGCGATCGCTGGTCGCGTTTTTCCTTTCGGTGACCTCCAGACAAGTAGTGCGGTTGACCTCAGATATATCGACTCGAAAGGACATTAAAGCGATCAGTGGCCTCGTCTGCTTTTGACTGCGCGTTGCGTGCCAGATGATGAAATCAGATGAGAAAACACACGCACATAAACACGCGAAAATAAGATCGGCATCACGCGCGCCCGCGTACACGTGGCCTCCAGTGCAATCGCACTTTCTCTCTCGCTGAAATAGTGCTGACAATATAGGGTTAATGGTTAGATCTTTGATAAAATGTTGCTGCGTTCTATCGGTGAAAGTTGGAAGATTACTGCGCGTTTATGAAGCGAGTAGCCGTATCGCGAAAGATGCGAGTCCTTCCAAAGACTGCTTACGTCGATGTTTGAGGTCGACCTACGCAAGATCCCGCGGTAGATTATGCGCCGGCGACGTCATTCAGACAAGGATGTCGCATGAATGTTTGAAAACAGCCTGTCTGGCGATTTCTTATTTTCACTTATCTCCCCGCTGGTCAAGTATGAACTTTCGATCAACACGACAAATGTCCTCTGAACGAACCTCCGTGCTGGCCAGCGGCCAGCGACGATGACCAGAGACGTTGCCGTTAATGGATTACAGCCTGTCTTTAGCGCTTTTTAGGCATGCCTCAGAATCAAACCGTGGTTTAGCCCGTAAAACCCCAGATTTCTTTAATGCTTTCAGCATGTGCAGCTTGTTTGCAGTGCGCCTTTAACGATTTCCGCGTTTAAACTTTCAACGCCTGCAGTCCCCCGGCTTCTTCAGTAAACGCGTATCCGTCATTCATAAAACAAGAGCAAGATGTCCTGCCAAATTTTAGAAACTTCGTACGTGCGCGCGTGCATGCGTCGGCGCGTGTGTGCTCTGCGCTTATGACAGCATATGCTAATCAGCAATTAAGGGATAGCATGTCACAAACATCCTACAGTTATTCTAATTTATGACAGCACCTATTTTTGTTTCTTTATTTTATTTTTTTAATTTAGGCTAAATTTTCAGTCTGCTTACCCAACGACCAACCGCCTCGGATTTGTACGCAGTTGAATAGGAGTTCTGTTAGGTTCGGTTTTATTGGTAGCAGTGAATGGATTAAGGTAGAATCTCGAAATTTATGTGTGTCCTACAGCAATAAATCAATGAATGAAATGAAACAATGATGACAATAAATTTAAGGCTACCAAATATAAACATAAGGTTCCGCTGAAGCACATGCAGCACCTCGACAACTTGTGTTGCCGTGGTGGAAAGGTTTACGGAACGCAGTGACGCAGTTCTTTCTTTTTTTCAACCTTCTCGTCCTTCGTATTCTCGATTTCTTGTTTTGCGTCCACAAAACAATGAAATAAATTCCAAAGAAGCTGAAACCTCACAACGGTTCTTTCAAGTCTATGTGTGTTGCTGAGGGCCGTAAGAGAGGAGTTTAACGGTTACAGTGCAGGCACAAAGAAGTGACGCCATACGTGCGCAGTGGTGTGGTTTAACTGCGGCCAAGCAAAGCATGCATGGCGCGAACTAAGCTGGAAGCGTGCAAGTACGCCTTTACATCTTTTACGGCGTCTGCCGAAGGCACGCTCGTGGCGGTTATGATCACCCCCGGGCGAGCATGCCAGAAAAAATCTGACTTCAAAGGAAGCCGCCACACTGGGGGCGGGGCTGGTCACCGGGGAAGCACCTTTCCTTTTTTTATATATTTTCACCGTATTCCTCTTTTTTCTTGGGGGGGGGGGGGGGGGGGGGGCGTTACGTAACCTTCGTACTAGAGTGTACTAGATAATGGTCGAGTGGGCCGAACGGCGCTCTCCCGCTGAGGCGCCGCGTGTGGAAAAATTTTGCGAGGGCGCTGCGAGCGAACTGGATTGGGGCGGAGACGCGCTCCGCAGCATATTCAACGCACTTTCGCTGCGGGCGCCGAGGCCGATTGCGCATAGTACGCTCTTAAATAGTGCTTTATTTCTACTGCAAATTTATGTTTACACCATCTTGCCAAACATATATATTTGAGGCATGGATTATACAACGCGTCGTCTTCAGTTTTGTTGTCGTTGTCAAGCGCGTCGTCTGCTAGCGAGCGCGCGTTCGCTACGCGGACGCTGGCGGCGCCCAGTTTTTCTCGCAGAACGTCTGTGTAGTACATTTGTTTTTATGTTTTCGTTGCTTTGGTGCGCTCATGACTCTTGACGGCGGGTACCAAAGGTAGTTTCAGTCAAGTGAACCATTGTTTTTAACACTGTCTTCTAAAATCAAACTGGCATCTCTGCAACATGAAGCTACGTACGAAAATTTTATTATTGATAGCGTGTCATTTTACGCGCGCTTCTTGTCGGTGGATATTGATCAGGAACAATGATCGAAGAAAACAATATTAAAGTGAAATAAACCAGGTTTATTAGCTGCGTGGCGCGAAGAATGACCGATGCATTTCTACGTAATTAAATCAAAGGGTACATTGAGAATGGTACAGTGAGAACTCCCGACCGTGCACGTTTGCATACGAAACACACGTATTAGCGAATACTGCACATAAAACTCTCATTCGCAGAAATAATATTCATAGCAGGCAGTTAAAACTATGTGTGTGTGTGTGTGTGTGTGTGTGTGTGTGTGTGTGTGTGTGTGTGTGTGTGTGTGTGTGTGTGTGTGTGTGTGTGTGTGTGTGTGTGTGTGTGTGTGGTGTGTGTGTGGTGTGTGTGTGTGTGTGTGTGTGTGTGTGTGTGTGTGTGTGTGTGTGTGTGTGTGTGTGTGTGTGTGTGTGTGTGTGTGTGTGTGTGTGTGTGTGTGTGTGTGTGTGTGTGTGTGGTGTGTGTGTGTGTGTGTGTGTGTGTGTGTGTGTGTGTGTGTGTGTGGTGTGTGTGTGTGTGTGTGTGTGTGTGTGTTGTGTGTGTGTGTGTGTGTGTGTGTGTGTGTGTGTGTGTGTGTGTGTGTGTGTGTGTGTGTGTGTGTGTGTGTGTGTGTGTGTGGTGTGTGTGTGTGTGTGTGTGTGTGTGGTGTGTGTGTGGTGTGTGTGTGTGTGTGTGTGGTGTGTGTGTGTGTGTGTGTGTGTGTGTGTGTGTGTGTGTGTGTGTGTGTGTGTGTGTGTGTGTGTGTGTGTGTGTGTGTGTGTGGTGTGTGTGGTGTGTGTGTGTGTGTGTGTGTGTGTGTGTGTGTGTGTGTGTGTGTGTGTGTGTGTGTGTGTGTGTGTGTGTGTGTGTGTGTGTGTGTGTGTGTGTGGGTGTGTGTGTGTGTGTGTGTGTGTGTGAAAGTGTTATTGATGGGCTGTACGACGCCGAACAGTCGTTTCCGTACGAATGTAACGCATAACCGCACTATTGCAGTCTCAAAGGTGAGAGACCGATGCAAGTGCGGACTGATTCCGAATGATTGTGCTGCCGGAGAGTTGTGGCTGTTGCGCAGAGGCGCAGTTCCTGAGAAAATTAACGCAGGGGTGTTAATAAGTCCGGCTAATAAGCTGCTAATAAGCCCTGCTAATAAGTGTAATAAGCTGTCATTCAATATAAATGCCCCGTTTTGGGGCAGCCTGTAAATCTGCTAACTTGATTCATGCAAGGAAAACTTTTTTTTTTTTTTTTTTTGACAGTCTCACCATCTTTGCAACCCATTAAAACTGGGTGCCCCATGTGGAACCACACTTATCTTCTTGAACGAACGCAGCAGATCTACACATATCTGTACGTGTATGTGAGGTATGCCATTTCTCTAATTGCTTCATTATTGTCGTTATGATAGTGCGTCGAATAACTGAAAGCAGCCGTTTATAATATACAAGCTGCTTATATAGTTGAGCGGACAGACACTTGGGAATGGCATTACATTTATGTATGAAATATAGGATAAGCGTAACATGTTTTTCTCGGAAATCAGACTCGAGAATAATTTATTTTGTTCACTCCTAGCAAAAAGACGAAGAACGCAGTCACCTGTCTTTTTTTTTTTTTTTTTTTTAGTTCAAACAAATTTGTGGGTTTTACGTGGCAAAACCACGATATGAGTATGAGGCACCCGGTTTAGATTTCCCCACCTGGGGCTTTTTAACGTGCACCTAAATAGAAGTACACGAGTGTTTTCCATTTGTTCCCATCGAATTCCGCGACGGATTGAACCCGCGAGCTCCAGTTTAGCAACGCAACGCCGTATATCCACTATACCGGGTGTTCGAAATTAAGGTTTAGGGGATTTTAAAAAAATCTCCTGTGGCAGTTAGCACAATTCTCATTGATGAGCTGGGTTATTCGAAGAGGCGGACATTAGTAGCACGAGAATCGAAACACCTATTCAACTTATTAACAAAATTGATTAATGAACTTCTTAGTTAATTACTTTACGACACATATTGCAATTTACGAATTGTAGCCGGTGAGGTTGCAAAACGCATCCACTTGAAATGAATTTCCAGAATGACACCAGAATGACACCGACCGCGATAAATGACCCCGTGCCCATTACTCCGCATTCTGTTACGCGAGTAAGGCGGAAACTTGAATAGAATGTTGCGCTGCAGTTTTTTTTTTTTTTAATAACGATGCTTACCGTAAATCTGAGTACCCGCCGCGGGGGCTCAGTTAGCTAAGGCGTTGCGCTGCTGAGGACGAGTTCGCGGAATCGAATCCCGGCCGCGGCGGCCGCATTTCGATGGAGGCGAAATGCAAGAAGCCCGTGTGCTTGCGTTGTAGTGGACGTTAATGAACACCAGGTGGTCAAAATTAATCCGGAGCCCTGCACTACGGCGTGCCTTATAATCAGAACTGGTTTTGGCACGTAAAAAACCCCAAAAGAAGAACGAAATCTGAGTACAAGGTGCCAGATGGGGCAGATATGCTTTACTTGTTTGAAGCGGCAAGCAGGAAGGTTACATATGTTTCTCCGTTTGCGTTCCGCAAGACCTACCGATGGAAAACTATATGCGGAACAATACACACGAGAGATACATGCTGCTTGAAGAACGAGAAAAATATTTGTTCTCCAAAGGGAACCGTACAGTAGAATGAAAGCCGACACTGCGGCCGCAATGCACGGGCAATCACCGAGCGGCATTAAAAAATAAAATGAAGAGAAACAAAGGCATTTGTTCTTAAGACATATCTACATGTCATATTCGATTATGAACACCATTTGAGAGGTCTGAACGCAAATACCAGCGCGCGAAGTAGTGCGATTGACCCTGCCGAGCAGTATCGCCAGCAGTTTCCAACGGCGCGACCTTGATGCGGCCCAATCCAGTTCGATCGCAGCGCCGCCACAGTATTTTTCCACGTCGGGCGCCTCACTGCAAAGCATGCGCCGCCCCAGCCGCTCGTCCCACTCGACCATATTCTAGTACACTCTACTTCGTACATAGTCACGGGGCCGTATCAGCGCAGTCGGCGAGCTACGTACGCCACTTTGCTTTGCGCCGCCGCCGTCTCAACACATTGGTATTTTGCTGCCAGAGCCGGATTGTTGCGTTTAAAGTATATGCGAGACACTTCTCGGTATCTAGCACCCTGCCATTCTTGAAGAATGACTACTTGGCTAGACGGACATTAGCAGCAATACATATGTCACCGGTAATTTCATTAATTAATAAAATACGCTAATTACATTTTTGAATTACCAACTCAAGGGTACATTTAATTGCAATATTGGAGCCGATGAGTACAGACGTGACGCTTTCTTGCCAGAAATACTAAGACTAGCTCTACTTCCGTCCTCATGATCTGCTAAAAGAATGTCTCGGCTGTTAGAGGTACGCTTGTATGCATTTCGTAGCAGACTTTGTGTTCGAATATCTGGAAAGTTGCGCTAGTCTTAGGACTTATGCTAAGCAGACATGACATATGTACGCGTGTGCTGGTGTTTCTATGATCCTACAACTAGGGTATATATTAACTTGAGATGCTGGACAGACCGTCTTGTTTAGCTCAGCCTGTAATAATGCTTTTCGGAGCCCCTATTTTTTGCTTCAGTAACAGAAATGTTTGCTCAGCGTTCCAAAATTACCTCACAGAATGTAAATGATTAGCCTGTTAGATTTATTCATCCCATTTTTGTTTCTTTAATTGACCGTCTTGTGTTGATATTCTTTTTATTTCTACGTTCTCAATAAAAAATTGGTTTTAGAACGTCACCTTAGGAATTGTTCATTTCCGTCTCCTTGTCCGTTTCCCTTAACCACTCAATTTATGGACAATCCTCCACCATGGGTGTTTATTATAAATGTAGAAAAAAATGGGAACGTGGGTTTCTTTAGCGCCAGCTATCCCTAAATCTCAACTACACTACCAAGTTGCAACAAATAACGAAGAAAAAAAAAGAAAGAAAGAAAACTATGCTTAAGTGCCATGAACGCTGGCTACAGCAACAAATAGAAATAAACTAAAAATGCCAACAGTGACGATGGCGACGACGAAAACAGGAGATGTCGACCCGTATCCTTGTCTATTTTTTTCAATATTCAAGTTCGTGCTAATATATCCTATGGTTAAAATTATAGGTGGGCGAATATGAATTTTTTTCGAATGCGAATCCAACACGAATCGTAAGTATCGAATATCGAACAGTCAATCTCAGACTAATATACGTATTTACAACAGGAATATTTATTTATGTGTAATTAGGTACCACGCCTATACGATTAGCCCAAAAAAGACAGCTAACTATCCGGGACAAATAATCAGTTTTAAACACACGATCACTAATTGTCATTTAAAAATACTCGAATAGCCGCTCAACATATTTAGAACCCGGTTGCAAACAAGTTTTCCAAGTATTTTTGGCTGCTCTATGCAATGGGGCTTTACAAAACTGGCAAATAACTGGTTGCCGAAAAACAATCAGAAGTTTGCGGGAAAAGAAAAGACAAAGCTGCTCAAGAACTTGTGTGCCGTAAAAACAACTGAAAGAGCCCATTTCAAGGAAGAAATCGCTGGTCGTAGGAAAAAAACTTAAAAATGCTAAATGCCAGAAAACACTAAATGACATGCTACGTACAAGCAAAACTCGCAGGTTGCCATATAGGATTTCGTCGCGAAATTGAACAGAAAGCTTACCTTACCCATTTTGTGTTTGCATTCCTTCGAAAACCTTTGTAATCGTTTCACTTCTGATAATTTACGTCACGTTGTTTAGCATACGGGAAACAGTAACAAGACTTTAACAGTCGGTTATTGCGAAATATTTAGTTAGTCTTGAACACTTGAAAATACCCAATAGTCCCTTTTCTGACGAAAAATAGCGTGAGAAAACAAGGGACGAGAAAGAAACACGTGTACTGCGCTTGTATCGTGTTTCTTTCTCGCCCCTTTTTCTTTAGCGATATTTTTCGTCAGTATGGAATACCCACTCGCCCAGCATTATACTACTAGTTCCTTTTCGAATACGAATAGTTAGTGTGTAATATTCAATTCGTATTCGAAACTTCCAATGTTCGCCTGCCCCCCGACCCCTCCCCTACCGTTAAAGTGCAACACCAGCAAGCCCGTGCATGGTCAGTTTTTCTGACGTCACTAGAATCAATTCAAGTAAGCTCGCGAAGAAAGGAAGCCCTTATTCAGAGAGCGTACCATGACTCCACTCGCGCAAATGCCTTCGTTGACATTTCGCTCGTATGTTATCGACTTTCTTCAGACGTCAATAAAGTTTACTGGAATGATCGTGTGAATGTTGGTGTAATCACTCCTGAGAGCATGCCGCCGTAATGAATGCTGGTCTCATGTTTCTTCGGCACTGGACAATACTGCGAGGATACTTACAACAATTTCATTAGGCGTGTTGCGCAGAGAGCTTAGCCCACGTTTATAGCCGCTACTCTGGCAACGATAATCACAACAATCTGCTCTGCTCGTGCCAGGATGCCCTTGATAGCGCGGCGGCGCGCGCTTAGCGACTCGGTGTCCTTGCGTCGAAAGAGCGATGTCTCGCGCGCTTGCGCATATATACGTAAGGCCAAGCCGAGGACCCGTATTTCATCGGGAATTGTTAGGCTACTTGCTGAACCCCTCTCATTAATTATTGCCGCTGAATAATTCTGCCATCGCGGTGCAGCATACAAATAATGCAGCCGCAATCTCTTTCTTCAAGTTGTATGTCAAGCGCCTATAACTTGAGTGTATAGCCACAGCCGGCCGACTCAGAACCCGCAATGCAGTGACCTGCGCTTTTATTCTTGTGAGTAAAAGGTGGTGCGCTTACCGGTGCTCTGTTCCCCAAATTATTTTGCAACAACGCCACATTTTTAAAGCGAAGCTTTCTTACCGAGCTCTTCTGGGCTTTGCTGACCATGGCTACTGCTGTTGCTGCTGGTGTGTTGCTGAAGAGCTCACACAGGGGACAGCACTTTTGTAACGAATCGGATTCGATGCAGTCCCATCTTTACTTCAGAATTGTGGCGATTTGGGCCTGTTGGTTGCACATCGGAAACGTTTTGCAGCCGTCGTCCCATGTGCTCTTTTGTGTCCGTGTTGCTCTTGCACTACAAAACGCTTCCATCTGTACAATACCCTACAGATATGCCGGTGCATGGCTGGCTCTGTTCTGTATAGAAATTGCGCAGTGAAACAACAAGCGATACCTAAATATCCTCACTGCAAAGAATATGCGCCTTCAATTGCACAAGTCATTTACCGAAGTGAAGCTTTCTGTGCCTTCCTTGCTGGTATTGGCGCGTCTGCTCGGTAGGTTTTTTGCCGAATAATAAGGGCCCATCCAGAAGACAGTCAATAGTAAAGTGGGCCGGCCCTGGAGACAGTGGCAAAGTTGGTCAATCCTGGAGACAGCGGTTCTCTTCGATTTGTCGCCCCGAACTGCCCAGGACTGCCAGATTCGCTGCGTACGCAACGCTCATTGGCTGAAAGCCCGGCCTCGGGTAGTCATGGGCAGTCCGGGACGACAAATGCAAGTGCCCCAGTTTAATCTGCAGTCGGGTTCTCACAGCGTTCTCTTATATCGCACTTAATTAACCGCTTCACGAACGCTTCGCTTTACATAGATTCAAGTATGTCCGCTTCACCTGCATATTTTTATTTTGTTCTAATCTTTCTGTAAACTTGGCTTGGGTGCTTGCCTTGTTCGTCTGAAAATGAAATAAAATATAAAAATGTTTGCAGTGGGTGGCTGCACAGACGGGAACTGGTTTCGCTGTCTGCATTGTTAAACGGCATCCAGGTAGAGAACTTTAGAGTTGCTTTCGCAAGCGAAGGCTTGCGTACGTAAAGAAATAGCGTTCTCCTCGCTATACATGTTCAGTATGCAATTAGGTTCCTGCGGCTTACGTCCGTTATTTAACGTGGGATATATGGCGGGACCCGTGGGTTCCGCTGCAGTTCGCATTGTCCCGATGGCTGAACCCCCGTTATTGTTGATCGTCAATAAATGGTAAATTAAGCTTTCACTTCCGCTCAACTCACCATAATCGCCACTCAAGAGCAGCTAGAACGCCTAATTTCGGAGATATTTGGGTGATTATGGCGTCCGTATACAGGCCTGACGGGACGCGTCCACATAGAACTGGCAAGAGATATATACTAATGAATTGTCTTGGCTTGGGCCGACTTGAGACGATGCGCCTAGTTCCACGCTGTATCCTAACGTTTTCCTTGCCGTTTGAGTTTCCGTACCTCAAACCCGTCGTTACTAACTATTCAAGGCATAGGCACCTATATAGAGCCCCGTAAAAAAGGGCGTATACGTAACGCGTCGAATGCTATTTATGCTAATACTGCCTATTGCATATTCGAAGGTCTGAAGCAAGAACTTTATTTGGGTGCTAACAAAGCAACGGTAAACGTAAATTTTCATTGTAATGTTGGTAGTGTAAAGGGGTGTACTGAGCAATTCAGATGGTAGCGTCTGTTCGTAACCGAGAAGGCAGGTGACGCAGAGCAGGAACAGCTGGTTGCCCGAACGGCTCACAGTCGTGCAAGCACTGGCGATCCGGCCATGGCCCACTGGTTGCACTGCAGGCATTGAACAGACGATCTGGCTGGCCTTGACCTTGTGCTCTTCTTCTTCATTACAATAGAATAGTAACCAAATCATTGAACCTGTCATTTTGTGCGGTTGTTTCTGATCCCAGAGATTATGCAATACCTTTAAACTTTCACATCCAAGAAGTGGCGAAAGAGCGAAATTTCCTGCACGCTGTCAGGAGTATCTGCGTTGCTCTCTGCCCTCATGCGTGTGGGCTATAAATATACGCACATCACAGCTCTCGATTTCACGCTCGCACGCAAGCAACGAGAAAAAAACACTTTTCGATTTTTCATGCGTGTTGAATACGCGCGTGTGTTGAGAACAAACGTTGAACAATTATTTACACAACCTCCATGTATATGAGCAATTATTGCGATCGTATAAGGTAGCTATACTTGGTCCCACTAACTAGGTGCATTGCAGTGGAATCTCGGGCTTACATAAGCCGATCATTAACGTATAGGAGGCCCGACTGCGTGTTACAGAGAACGGCTGGCCCATCGTGCCCTACTTATTCTTCCGTGAAGCTTTCTCTGGCGTTGTTGCAGGTGCGCCATACGGTCAAAGCAAGGGGCAGTGGCAAGACGAGGCACGTAGATGGGCGTGAATGACATCGAGTTCTATTTCGCTGAAAGCCCTCACATAACACAGCAGTAGTCACATGATTCGCGATATCAACGGACAGCGCGTTGTAGCCACACTTTCATCGAGTCGGCGTTTGCGCGGAGAACGAGCAAAGGTGAACAATGCAGGAGCCCTTCTTCTGGTTCAATTTTTTTCTGGTTCAAGAGACCAGTAGGTTTCGCAGCACTGCGTGGAGTTACTGAGGTGGAGGTTTTGTACCACGGCTTGGTGACACGGTGAGAGCTGAAGGCGCCCGTAGGAGCTACAAACGTAAAATAAAGAAGGAAAGTCGCAGAGGCGTCTCTCAAACTTAATTTGTCACTCTTTCTGACAGCGCGTGTAAGGACAATAAGAACAGCCAAGATCTTCCCCGCGCCTCTGCCAACGGGCGAATGCATCCAGGGCTGTCCGCAGACAGCGCGCGTTGCACAATTCGTCGAAATGTGCACCGCGGCGGCCTCGAGTTTCTAAAAATACCGCCGCTGTTCATAAACTCGTGGTGGTCGTATCTGATGAGTCTGGTGGTTCGAATCTTCGCGAAAGCGCGTTCTGTGGCTACAACCAGAAGCGTAATGGAACGTTGTGCATCGGGGCACGACTTACAAACTTATGAAAGTTGGTTGTTGAACAAAGCTCAAGCGCAACCGATATCTGCATTCTAGAACCTTGTTTCAGGATCTTAGGGTGGTATATCTTCATACAAAGGTTATCGTGGGAGACTTCAACCTTTATTAGTGGCACGAGCACCGAGTGGCACTCTTGTTTCTTGCGCCGCAAGTTCCGGTTAGGGACCGACTTTACGGTTTGTCACAGAGGTGGGACGAAATTAAAAATAAATCATAACAAAATTAAAACAGGTAGATATCGATGGTTCTACTTATGGTTGATGATAGACATGACGTCAGAGCACAGGTTTAGTACAGTAAATAGCTAATTAAGTGTCAGGGATAATCAGAAACAATTAAGGAAAGTCTAATTGCCGTACACCAAAGCACACAATTGCACACTTTAGATACCCACCGCATTAGTACAGGTTCCCGTGAAACTCCAAGACCAGAAGTGGTGTCATCACTGACGTCACACCTAAACCAGGGGTACCCATCCATTACTAATTAAAATAAAAACAAGCTAATTAGGGCTACACACCACCTGACACAGTGAACGCCTGTCTAACACAGCGGTGGGGTGACGACACTCCCTCCTCTCTCGCTTCTCCTCTCCCGGCGCGCACCTGCTCCGTCGCTCACTCGCGCGCGCTAGCTGCGCGCCGACGCTCGTTACACGCTCTCACGTCAGCAGCGAAGGGGGGCGCGTAAGGTCCGCTTCGTGCGCCGTCCGCTAGGCGGCTACGCGTCGTGCCCTCCTCGCCCTCATCGCTCCCTCGCCCGCTCTTCTGCCGCGTGGCGGTTTCCCGCCAGGTCCGTTCGCTCGCTCCTCCGAGTTCGGTTTCCTGCCCTACACTAAAGTACACTAACGCCAAGGTGCGAGTGCCACTAGCAGACACTTAAGTCAACGATTAGGGTCGTTTCTCATTTTTTACCGTTATACCTGTTTTTCTTACTTTTTCTTAAGTGTTAACTAATGCAAGAGTTTGTGTAATTTCTTTAATTTGTAATATTGGCTACCAACTAAGTAATAGGAAGTTGACGACAGCTAACGACGACAGTAACCCTTTATTTCTATCTCAAATATATATATATATATATATATATATATATATATATATATATATCTGCCATGCGAGTATGAGAAACAACAACATTACAAGCTCCGACAAGTGCGGAAAGGCAATGGCGAAGTTGAAAAACACAAATAAAAATTCTTAGTTAGTACAGACCCTCTATACTGACCCCCGATATATATCCTGTCTTCCCCGTCTCCGTTCCGCCGTACTTCATCACCCCTGCGTCCTGCCTCCACTTCTTTCGACAACCATCCGGAAAACTAGACGCTGCAGTTTTTGGAGGAGAACCTGCTTGTTTGCGAACTGTCCCAATTCCTCCTGCTCGCCCTGCTAATTTACTCGCTGTTTGTGTGGAAGGTGTTTCCGTCACGCTCTTATTGACACTGGCGCCGCCATTTCTGCTATTCATCGCGCATTATGCTACCGTCTACGAAAAGTGCAAACTCCGCATGTTGGTCCGGTCCTATGTGGCGCCAATGACAGTCTGATTTGCCCTACCGGACAGTGTACTGCCCGCGTCCTCATCGACGGAATTCGCCATCATATACAGTTTGCTGTGCTTCCGTCGTGCGCTCATCCGATCATCTTAGGCTGGGATTTCTTGTCAGCTGCATCTGCTGTCATTTCGTGCGGACAACCACTTATACATATTACGGACACCGAGCTCCGTGACGCTGCCGCTTCCTCGCCGCCCCACCTTGTCACAGCGGCAGATTTTGTTCTTCCACCCGGCCAAGCCCGCATTCTCACCATTAGATCTAGCGAAAATATCGACGGTGACGCAGTGGTTTCCCCTTCTCAGCGCTGCATTTTTCGGGGAATCGCCATCGCTTCTTGTCTAGTGCGTTTCTCACGCGGCTACGCCAGTCTGACCGCCTACAACACGACGTCAGAGCCACTTCTGTTGCCGGATGGGTCCACTGTTGCCATGCTTATCGACGCAGCACCAGTATGTGTCGTCACTGCTTCGCCTGTTTCCTCCTTCGCCGAGTGTACGCCCACGGACTGTTCACCCAGTGCTCTCAGGGCCACTGTGAGTTCAGATTTGAGCCCGACTGAAGCCTTGCTGACCATCTTAAGGAAACACCAACCTTGCTTTGACGTGTGTTCGGATGGCTTGGGTAAAACAACCGTGGCCGCTCATCACATCAAAACCGACGGATCTCGCGTCATTCGTCGCCGCCCTTACCGTGTATCGTCTGCTGAACGGAAAGTTATAGAAGACCAAGTCAACGACATGCTCGCACGGAACGTTATAAGGCCTTCAGCAAGCCCTTGGTCGCCTCCTGTTGTCCTAGTTAAAAAAAAAGGACGGTTCGGTACGCTTTTGCGTCTATTATAGGGCACTAAACAAAATTACCCGTAAGGACGTATATCCTATGCCCCGTATTGACGATGCTTTGGATACCTTACAAGGTGCTGAATACTTTTAGAGCCTCGACTTGCGTTCTGGATATTGGCAGATCCCGATGCATGAACCCGACAAAGAGAAGACGGCGTTTGCAACACCTGATGGCCTCTTCGAATTCAACGTAATGCCTTTTGGTCTGTGCAATGCGCCTGCCACATTTGAACGAATGATCGACACCGTACTACGCGGCCTCAAATGGAAAACCTGCCTATGTTAGCTGGACGACATTGTCATCTTTTCGTCCAGCTTCTCCCAGCACCTAGAACGTTTAGACGACGTTCTCACGTGTCTAGCCAAGGCCGGTCTCCAGCTCAATACTAAGAAGTGTCGATTTGCGAGCCGCAGCATTAAAGTATTAGGTCACGTGGTCAGCAAGCACGGAATTGAGCCAGATCCCGACAAGGTCGCTGCTGTACAGCATTTCCCAACACCGCAAACACACCTAAAGACCTTCACAGCTTTCTAGGATTAGCGTCGTACTTCCGCCGCTTTGTCCGTGGCTTCGCGACTATCGCAGCTCCTCTTCATAAACTCCTGACCACGACCATACCCTTTACCTGGACGGATGAATGTGAAGCCGCCTTTCAGGCCCTCAAGCGATGCCTCACATGAGGACCAGTGCTTCGTCACTTTGATCCCACAGCCTCTACTATCCTCCACACTGACGCAAGTGGGCATGGAATAGGCGCTGTCCTGCTGCAGCGGAACCACGCGTCTGAAGAGCAAGTCGTGGCCTACGCGACCCGTACTCTTTCTCCTGCTGAGCGAAACTATACTATCACCGAACAAGAATGCCTCGCCATCGTATGGTTCATACAAAAGTTTCGCCCCTATTTATATGGCCGCCAATTCACAATAGTGACTGACCACCATGCTCTGTGTTGGTTGTCCTCCCTGAGGAATTTGTCCGGACGCTTCGGCCGTTGGGTTCTGCGTTTGCAGGAGTACGACTACACTGTCACATATAGGTCTGGCAGGCAACATCAAGATGCTGACGCTGTCTCGTTGCCCGCTGTCGCCAAATGCCCCTGTCTCACCTTCCCTCCGTTCGGCACCGCCCAGCCAACCGACCACAACCATGGCCCCGGTACGGTTCGTGACCTCGGTCGACATTCTGTCCTCAGAAGACCTCGCCTCCCTCCAACGTGCAGATAGGTACTGCCGCACAATTATCGACCGGCTTACTGGCTTATCCCGTCCTCCCAACAGCCGCTTAAGACGACAACTGGCACGGTTTAAACTTCATGATGGCTCATTATTGCGGCAAGTTTACCACCCTACCGGTCACCGATGGGTCCCAGTCGTCCCTCGCTCACTTCGACTGCAAATTTTGCAAGCTTTTCACGACGACGCAACGGCTGGCCACTTAGGATTTCATAAAACCTACGACCGCATTAAGACTCGCTGTTTCTGGCCTGGCCTGTCTACTAGTGTTGCCAAGTACGTCAGTTCGTGTGCGTCCTGCCAACATCGAAAACGTTCGACCTCTCTTCCCGCCGGCCCTTTACAACCATTGCCGTGCCCGTCCGTTCCCTTTGAATTCGTGGGCATCGACTTATACGGACCCCTTCCGCTTACACCCGCGGGTCACCGCTGGATTGTCACCGCCGTGGACCATCTTACCCGCTACGCTGAGACGGCAGCTCTTCCTTCTGGTGCGGCCTCTGAGGTCGCCGAGTTTGTACTGCAAGCCATTATCTCGCGCCACGGTGCGCCTCGTGTTCTTCTAAGTGACCGTGGCAAGACATTTCTTTCCCATGTTCTTGCTGAAATCCTGCAAGCCTCAAACACCATTCATAAGACCACCTCTGCGTACCACCCCCAGACCAATCAATGGTCTTACCGAGCGTTTCCATCAAACTCTGTCCGACCTGATCTCCATGTATGTGAAACCTGACCGCACAAACTGGGACACTATACTTCCTTTCGTCCCGTTTGCATATAATACTGCCGTTCAACGCACAACAAACTACAGCCCCTTTTTCCTCGTGTACGGCCGTGCACCGTCTTTTGTTTTGGACACCACCTTTCTTTCTACGCCTTCTGTTCCATCCACATCTCTACCAGAGGAGTTCGCCGCCCGCGTCGCCCACTGCCGCGAAATTGCGCGCGCCCACACCGCGACCATTCAGGATAAGAGGAAAGTCCGTTGTGATGCGACCCGTCGTGTCATTTCGTTCCGCCCAGGCAACGAAGTGCTCCTGTGGACACCTGTTCGAGTGCCAGGGCTCTGTGAAAAATTTCTTCACAGGTATCGCGGCCCATATACCGTGCTTGAAAGAAGATCTGCCGTGAACTATCGCGTAGCTCCTGTTACCTCGGTTACTGACCGCCGTTGCCGCAGCACTGAAATTGTTCACGTCTCTCGCCTGAAGCCGTATCTTCGGCGTTCCGACCGTTTCTGACTCGCTGCCTTACCGGCCGCTTTCGTGAGGGAGGGGGGGGGGGGGGGGGGATTTAGTGTGAGCGCTAACTGTGCAGTTCATCATCGTCTTCATGTGTATATACCCATCCTCATAATCATCATCATTTTGTCGGGTTGGTGTTCGTGGGCTGTCTCACGCTGTGTGTCAATATAAAAGCTCTGCCTTCGTCCCGGGCGTCGTCTCACAATATATATATATATATATATATATATATATATATATATATATATATATATATGGGGTCAGTATAAAGGGTCTTTACTAACTAAGAATTTTTATTTCTGTTTTTAAACTTCGCCATTGCCTTTCCGCACTTGTCGGAGCTTGTAATTTTGTTGTTTCTCATACTCGCATGGCATTTTTTTCTTGCAAAAGATAAATTGAGAAACGATCATATTTATTGTGTAACTTTCAGCGTGTCCTTTTTTAGATGAGTCGTCTACTCTAAAGTGTTGGTACATTTGTGGACGCCTCTTCTCGGGCATGCAAATATTAAAAGCCAGAAAATAAAATAAACCAGGTTATATCATTCTCAATGTTCACTGATTCAAAACAAACGAGGTTTCTATAAAGAGTGTCCCACTAAAATCAAACGCTACTCGCGTGCACGGAAGCGACTCGGGCACTATCATCTCTTTAGACAGATATGTATTAAGAGGTCCCTGCAAACACTCCGTAAAAAACAAACCATTAAACATAGCATATTGCGAACGTGTCCCTGCAGCCTACACGAAATGCATGATTCTCCGAAGATGAAATATAAGAAATTTAAGAAAGATTATGAGCGGAGCTGTCCAGCGACGTCCCGTCCGCAACAAGAAAGTGTGATCCTCATCATGTCTCCATGGCGATGAAATTAAACGTAAAGGTCCGAAGACTAATAGGCATCGCAAATGGCATCAAACATTTTTCTCTGAAAAATACGATCCATCTAACTGTGCCGTGAACACTATGTTTTTCATCTTATTTATTACGAAAACAACGTTATTACGAAACAAAATAAATGAAGCAGTCAAAACGGCAGTAATTCCGTCGCACAAACGAACACTGCACAGGATAGAGTGACGCAAACACTTCTTACAATAAAAAACACATTCAAAGCTACAAACTAAAAAGGGTACAAGCATAAACACCTAATCACTAGTATGAATGTGGCTTTTTACTGTGCATTAAGGGTGCCCTCCTCAAATGAAAAATAATAAACACATTGTCAACAAGGCTGCGATACGTGTCGGACGTCAGTTTGATCATAAAAGTGATTATTAAAGAAATTGATGGTTCTCCCGTAACCGAGAGTAGATGTAAGCATGAAATGTCTACCGCATGGCGTCTTTTGCTGCTTGTGGCGCCGTTCCCTTCAACCGCTTTCCGTCTTCCAACAGTACAGCGCGCTCAGCGTCTGTCTTTACTTTTTCTTCTTGTCGCTTGCCGGCATGTTTTTCTTCTCGCAACTTGTCGGAATGTTTAGAGGGCTCGGATAACGGCTCTGGCTTTTGGCTCAAGGTCACTTGAAGGTCGCCGACAACGGGAGGTAAAAGCATTTCATGCTTAAATAAATTGGTGCATGCGCTAGTTTATGATGCGCGAATAGAACCATTATAAATGTTCAACATTGTGATTCAGCGTGTTCGTGTTTGCACTCGCTCAGTGCGCTGACATTTATTTGTCTTGTGTGCCACCAAGATACCTTGGCAACGATTGGCAACTGGCGCGTTCGACGGTTGGCGCGTTCTTGTGATCAGCTCCAGACTGTGTTTCATCTGCACGCACTGCGATGTTTGGGTCATGAAGCGTTACTTCGTTGGGTGTGAATGTCTTGCAGCGATCGCGAAACATACGTGGCAGTGTCTGCAGGAACAAACACGATGAGAGGTGGTATTATTTAATTCATTTCAAACTTTAAAACAGACAAAACCATCCTATAACGTGCCCAATGTCTATGTACTTTATCCAACCCCGCGCGAAAGCTCCAGAACGTTTGCGCACTAGTCATCTGCGGGCTATAGATGTCCACGCACCCGTCCTTAGTTTGCGTACACGTGACTCGCTTCACTGACGTCGAAGGCTCCACAATAATCGACGTTTCCGACAAAGGCCTGCCTATATCGGCTGCCGAAAGTTTGCTCACCAGACATCCTTGGCATTCGGGGTAAACGAAGCCACAGGGTACTCATTAGCCAGCCCTTCCTCCAAGTGTGCCGCCTCACACGGACCGTCAAGGTTTTTGTTCCCGGTCCCAAACTAGTACGACGTCCTCTGTTTCCTTCTGAGAAACGCCGACAAGCCCGAATGCCAACAAAACGAAGACACTCGGAACGGTGAAGTGCCTCGCGCTCCTCCCTAAAACTCGAGAATATCGTTTACTCAAGGCCGCTTGCTTATTACTGGGGGGAGCCTACTCGGCGCCTTTCTTCCCAGCGTTCTTTTCTCCCCGCCGTTCGAACGAGAACTCCGATTCGCTCTAACTCTAAAAGCGTGCAGCACCGTCAAAGCTGCAGGGCCGCCCCTCTCGGAAACTTCCCCGCGCTTGTTTTCCTGTGCCTTCCGCTCGTTGCGTCTTTGCTCACCGCGTGCGATGCGGGCATCAGCATTCCACTACGCTACGCCTTCCTCCATCGTCCTTATCTGCAGTAGTAGTAATTGGTTGTTTATTTTAAATATCTAGATAAATAAAGGAAAAGGAAGGGAAGGAAAAATTACTACTGACCGCAGTGACTGTCTAGCGCAGTCGGTTCACACCTGAACCGCGGTCAGCAGTGGAGGAGGGAAGGAGAGTAAAATGATAGAGAAAGAGGACAGAGTAAAGGAGAACCATTTACATATTTACAATACAGCTACAGGTTAACAATATCCATAGTTCGCTTGTTTTTTCGAGAGAGTTTTTCACCCAGCCCCGCCCACCGGCACCAGTGTTAGGTCACGTAAGCCATAAAGTTAGTTTACTAGTTAGGTTATATTAACTCGATGCGTAGAGCAGCCGGATGGCGAGGCCCGGCTGCTCGAGGAAGTCACACAGGGTGTCACTAACAAGAACACAAAACAGAAGACACAACATTTCTCCTCGAGCGATCTGCAGTGACCTTCTGGGAACACGAAATGCAGTACGCAATAATGTGGAAATCATCTTCTCCGTAGGGTACCAAATAATACGATGGTGCTGTGCTGTGACAGCACGGCACGCAACAGTCCCAGTAAAAAAAGTTGTCGCATGCAGTTTCACCTGAAAGGCGAAGCATCAATTGCGATAGCAAATTTGTAGAGAGCTATACGGAGTAATGATATTAGCTTTATCAGCTGTATAAACTTGGACATGCAGCAGCACCGGCAACACGCAGAACTGTTGTCGACGCCGTCGGCGTTTAGCCCGCGTTCGCTCAAAATGCGTGCGGCGTTGGTGACTGTTGCCGGAGCCTCTGATATAAATAAGCACTTGGTGCCGCAGCTAAACGTCGCCTCTCTTCCCTCCCCTTCCCTCCCCTTCCCCCCCTCCCCCACGGCCTCTCGCGCGTAGGAAGAAGGCGCGTTAGCTCTACATATCATCATCATCATCATCAGCCTATATTTATGTCCACTGCAGGACGAAGGCCTCTCCCTGCGATCTCCAATTACCCCTGTCTTGCGCTAGCGTATTCCAACTTGGTGATTGTAAAGGAGGAAAGAGACGCCTACTTCTGCAGCCCTTAAGCGAGCACGGCGCAGAACGCGCGTTTGTTCTCCGCCGTGCGTTCACGCCCCGTGAAAGCGCGCACCCCTCGCGCCCTTTCACTCGCACATACAGCGTTCGGCGCGCGGCGACGATTTCATCTCCATTGACGTCATACGGAACCTCACGGCGACGGCAACGGCGACGCCGACGGCAGAAATCTGCTTTTGAGAGTCCATATAATTGCTATCGCAATAAAAACACAATAAAGAACCATACTATTTACAACAGAACTGAAAGTTGGGCTAGTTGCTATCGAATCGTTATTGAATGGCAGCGCTTAAACACAGGCCGAGGAAGCGAACGAGCGCCGACTCGCAACTAAGTTTAGTGTGCATGTGCACCATGCGACTATAACTGACATGTCCAGCACTACGATTGATTGTTGCACGAAGGTTAAAAACAACATAGTTATGCAGGTCACGTGGCATTTAGGAAAATAAATTCTTTGTCCGGCATTATTCACTGACACGCATATCAGCGTATATCAAGTCGCTAGCTGGTTCAGCCCGACCCGACCACGTTTCCACGCATCTTGTCAAGCGGGTTGAACGAGTCAACCTAACCCTTACAGGCGAGTTGACATAACTCGCCTCGACGGCCGCTCGGCCCGGCCGTTTAGTCTTTCCATGAACCCGGTGACCGGATTTTGCGCCGACTAACTGACTCTAGCCGACTTTATCGGGCTCATATAAACGCAGTTATATACTACCAGAAGCAGCCGCCTTCTTTGACTGGGAAACAGCTTTCCGTGAATGTGTGGACAGCTTACAGATAGCGCCTGCCTCTCGCCATGCTGGTGTCTATAGCACGACGAAAAGATGCGTGTTAATCGGATTGACTCGTTTTCTGCTTATGAAGAGTAACTCATTGAATGTTACGAATGGTGTAGCGATGTATGTCATCAGTGACGTCCCGTTTAGGGCACATCGATGAGAGATAAGCATTCGAATGATATCACCATTACTGAGCAGCTGAAAAGAATACGAAGTGGTGAGATTCATGTCAGCCAGTTTTAGTTTGCTTGCTTCAACTCAGTCGCAAGATTATATGCAGTTGATTACCCTGACCTCGAGGATTGAGCCAACATCCTTTTCTTTTTAATTGAAGTTATAAGTTCATGCTCGATACTGATATTGAATATCATCGCCTTATATTGTCAGTCGCTCAGTAATGGCGCCATCATTCAAAAGCTTATCTCCCGTCGAGGTGCCTTAAATGTAAGATCACTGATATATATCCAGTGGCGTAGCTCGGAATTTCTTGAGAGGCGGGGGGGGCATCCATTCGGGGACAAGATGGAGGAGGGGGACCACGTGCTTGGTGTGCATATCGTTTGAAGCAGCATATCGTTTAAAAAAAGAACAGTCCCATTTACAGTCATTTTGCTGTTGCCAATTTCGCCTGCTATAGTAACTTGTCTTTATGAAATTTCTCGAAGCGGGTATCCCTTTGGTGTCCTTTCCCTATCAGATTTTCAGGAATATTTCGGAGATCAACGAGCAAAACTTTATCGCGAGACCAATTTTCGTAAAATTTGACTTAGCATTAGTAAAATCATAGAACAAGGCCATATTCGTTAACTTTTTTTAAATATCCATAAACTTTATGAGAAAGTCAGGATAGTTGGCAGGTATGCATATACACCACAGTTGAAAATGCGTAGAACATCAATACACGATACGCGAACGCCACATGCTTGCTGTCAGAAAACGTGAATGGTAAATGCGCGACGTCAGGACCGTGTATTGCAATGACAAAACAACACCGAAAAAAATGTAAGGAACACGTAGCTATTGTCACGTACAGTCAACCAAAAACGTTTACGGACCACGGTATCTCAGAAAACGTTCAATTCCCGAGCAGCCTGTAGCAGTAGCCAGTAAAACTGTAGACGACAATTTTCTTAGCATATTCTATAGTCGAGTCCCGAAATGCAAATGCCAGGCTGCGTTGTGAAACTGCGGAGATATTCAGTCTTTTCTCAGATTTCATGGTCCGTAATATTGTGTGCTTGACTGTGCCACCAGGAATTGGCTAGGTGTGCAGCGTATGACATCTTTTTTCTTCTCTTTCTTTTTTTTTCTACCGTAGCGTCATTCCGCATTCATGCAAGGAACACCACCACTACAAGACGCGGGCATGTGCAATCACGCAAAATTTTACTTCCCCTATATAGAAATTTATACAAACTTCGTGATTATACTGGTCATTGCCCTCTTGTCCGAAGCACCTTAAGTGTAATAAGGCTAATCATGCGAGAGAAAAAAAAAGAAGTAGAAGAAGAAGAAGCGGAGGAAGACCCGAAGGTGCGCACCAAAATATCATAGGCAACAGCCCCCATTCTCAAACGCTTCAGCTGCACCTCGCTAGCTCAAGTCCGTCAACGTGCACCTGAAGCGACAATAGGTGATGTCAAAGTAACGTTTCCTCGAAGTAACGGAAGCCAATCTCGAATGCTATGGTTTTGTGTGCTGCAAGCACCGGAAGCGATTGTAGGAACCGGAATGACGTCATATCAATTATGTTTTGCACATCACCTATTGACGAGCAAGTTGACGCACGTTATCGGCACCGTATGCTTGTTTTGTTTTCCTTCGTGGCTATTCAGAGAGAACAAACGAGTTACGTTCCTCGGTAGAAAAAAAAATATAACACACTAAAGACCAATAAAAGCAATAGTCGAAATCGTGGTTATAGAGGCGCCGCTTAGGGTGTAACAAAGAACTGGTTAGGAACAAGAAGACAGACAAGGTGAAGAGCGAGAATTTGCGCTTCAACCTGTCTCTTTAAGGTATAGAATTGGGAAAAACAAAATACTTGCAGAGACAGAAGGACGACAGAAAAGGTAGAGTGCCATGCCTTTTCGGTCATCTTTCTGTCTCTGCCTCTCTTTTCTTTTTTTTTTTTTTTTTTTACGTTCCGGAACATTTGTCACCTTGTCCGTCTTCTTGTTCCTAACTAGTGATTTGGTGCGACATAAGCAGCGCGCCTAGCCATGATGCTTCACTATCTAGCCCCCGCCGCCACATTACCAAAAGTCTAAATAAATGGCACCCCGTTCAAAGCAGCGATAGCTTGCCGACGACCACATCAACGATGTAACGCCGACAACAATTAACGACGTCAGCGCAGTGAATTACGTGCCATGCATCCAGGATGAAATCATGAATGATGGGGTTTTCCGGAGAGGTAAAACGATAGCACTTAACAGGGGAAGGCTGCCAAACACTTACATTTTCATATTTAAGTTGGCTTCGAAATACTGGTACCATCGATGCATGATCGTGACGTTTGGGCACACAAAGAGAGAGAGAGAGAGACAGAGAGAGATACAAGCTTTAATGATATGCTGGAGATGTTAGCCTGGCTGATCCTGACGCAGACTAACATTTGCTGACGGTATGTAGAAATAACGTCAAGCATGGTGATGATCGTGCTCATAAAGAATTCACGCAAAAACTCCTTTGAGAGTTGTCTAAGTATGCATAAGCATTGTGCCACTTGTTCATATCCACGCAGCGCGGCGTCATTATCAATGTTATGAAACTTGAATCGACCAGCAGAAACCCTTATCAATCCTCACCGGTCGTTAACAACCTTATCGAACATGATCCGACCCTTATCAACTCTTATCTGTCCTTATCAACTTGGATGGCCAGCGAAGCTGTTGCAAAACCACCTCTGCTATTGCTGAGGTGGGTATGCAATGCTTTATTGATGGTTCGGATGCTTGTTTTGAGCTTGTTCTTTATTGAAACGTATGCTGTTCTGCGTGTTGTATAGGTGATTTCAATGAATGTATGCACTGTTCGCTTCACTTGACTGCCTGTAGCATCTGCCTTACGTGCGTATGAGCCGTTGCATTTTTTTGCTTGCTTACGGGGGTATGAGCCATTGTTTAGGGGGGTATGAGCCATTGCACTCGTCTTACGTGACGAACGGACAAATTTCTCGTTGAGTAGGCATTGAAATGCTTACGCATGCATTTAAATAAAATAATAAGCAAGAGCGCTACTCGCGTTTTCTCTGTCTGCGCTGGCGTGTGGTAGCCGCCTGCGACCCCAGGAACGCTGGCTGTGATGATAATGATGCCACAAGCGGAGTTAGCCTGGCAGACTTGTTCGGTAATTGCTCCGCCTGAGCCTCTCTTTCCGTGTCAAATACGTCAGTCACCAATGAGTCGATCAATCCACTCTCTAAAAAGAAACAGTGAGAATAACCCACGAAACTACCTTGTACACGGCCCTTGTGTGAAAGCTGTACCCTTTTCTATCGAGTAGGCAGGCGCTGTGCCCCTTCTGGTGCCAGTTGCCAGCCTTGCTTCTCGCTTTCTCTTTCCTGTGTATATGTTTACAAATCAAATAACAAATAATAATAATCCATGTACGTCAGGAAGTGATTTTCTTCTCATGCTCTCCAGTAGCCTCTTCCTTTCAGAACAAAAGCGCTTGCAAGATCATAGAAAGTGCTTGGTTGCACTCAGTGCAAGATGGAGAAGTAGCCCCTCCGATCGTAAACACTGCTTGTAGGCCGATCATGTTCATACTTTCTATATAGGAGGGTAGCTTCCGTGTGGATAAGTCCCTTCACAACCCGGGGCTGATGCGGTGGTTTCCAGTGTGAATGAAAATGGTGACGAATTGTCGTGTAGGTTGCCGGTATAGCTGCGGGCCGTCTACCTTTATTGTTGGCGGCGGTGAGCTTCAGCAGCGGCTGGTCAGCTGGGCAGCACGCTGCCGTACAGGTCCCGTAGCTTGGACCGTATACGTTCTCTCTGGATCGTGCCCGGTCGATCATCGTCCTTGTCTTAGCGGACGATGATCGCAACACTCTATTTAGAGAGTTGGTGGTTCACCAGAGCTCTCACAGTTGGCGGCCTTGAAAGCGCTTTCACTGACAAGAGCATCTGCTCCTTCATGGCGTGCCTTCAAACAAGTTCTGTCGTCAGGAAGCCGGATTCATTGAAAGAAAACTAAAAAATAAAGGCTTTAGGATAACGTTTCAGTGGACCTGCGCACATCGGTGCACTAGGCAACGAAGGAACGGAGCGAGCTAGCGTTTCATGACGTCATGACGCATTCATCTCCTAGTTACTGAAACCGAGATTGGTTAGCTAAAAAACCGCTATTATGAATTTCTTAGGATGATCTGACGCTTGCCCCGATTTTGTCTAGCATTTAGAGGATTTGGACTTTCATTTAATGACGACAAATGACAAGTTGAAAATGTCTTGTTAGTACTCCTTTCACAACCAACGCTGTGAAATGCTAAAAAGAAAAGCTACTGATTTCCCTACAAACAAACCGCTAACATCTCCCATCTGCCCCCTCTTCCAATCCTGCCTCGGGCACACCCGCAAGAGACAACACAAGCTAAAGAAAAAGAATTCCTCCAGACATATAACAAAAAACTTTATGGTGGAAACATCGTTCTCAGAAAAGTGTCGATACATATCAAATTCCTTGAAAGGAGACGTCAGTGAACGTCCCTTTTAGAAACTTCGCAGAACTTGAAAATAGGAAGAATGTGTCTTATACGATACGAATCAAGCGCCCATTCTTTCTCTCTCTTTTTTGTTTACTTTATTTATTTTTTGTGCGCAGACACACTTTGTTATCGCCTGTCTGCTTACTTCCTGCTTGAGAAAAAGCCAAGCATGGAAACTGGCAAACAATACGCAGCCCCCCTTTCTCTTTGGACCAACTTAAAGAAGAGGAAATGAGCTGACCCCTGATTTGCTTTGTATCCTTACCAGCTGCCAACGACCTCCGGCAATAGATGCAGCTTGAGTCGCTGAGTGCTTTCAGAATGTTTGTAAAAATGTCACAGTATCTATCCAACCGATCAGTGTGAACCTAGTTAGCACGCCTGAGGCCGTGAGATTCAAGAACAGCAGAAGGAGCGTATAAAGGAATATGCTGAGAAATATAATAAGAAACGGCTGGGAAAATAGTGGTGCAAGGAAAGGAAAAAAGTGCCGTGAAGCAATAGCACATTTAAGGTTTTACGCATCTACGGTTAGGGGAAGCAAAGTGGCGGGCATACAAAATATCGCAACGCTGCGGCAGACCGCAAGAAGTGCGTGGGCATGGGTACGCAAGGACGCTTGGGTGCACTGTTTCTAAAGCTCCCTAATGATGCAATGCAATTTACATTGTATCATTGGGGAGTGTCACAAAAGAGCGCGTAATCCAAGCTCGCGCCGCATGTCACGCAAGCCAGCGAAAGAACACGCCGGCCCCGCGGCAACTTCAACAGAGGGGAGAGAGCATACGTCTCAAACAGCAACGCGAACAACGGCGCCTAGACGTCTAGAAGAGCATCGACGAAGCGACGGTAACCAGAGAGAGAGAGAGAGAGAGAGCACACGCGCGCGCCGAGACACCTTTTGACCCGGCGAGTCGAGAGAGATAACTACAGCGTGAGCGTACGTCAACAGCATGAGTCATCACCCCCCCCCCCCTCGACAACGCTTCGACGGCGGTGGTCGAAGGTACGAGAAAAGACGATAAGATTCCCAAGCTTTGGCCATGCTACGAGATCACGACTCCGATAGGAAAGTTCGAGAACGCCTGTGGATGCTATATAACCGCCATGCTAGAATCATCAGGGTGTTCAGTCCAGACCACTCCCGTAAAGAGATGTAACGTGAAGACTGACCGTCTGCGGAGGGAGGGGATTCCCCGGCAATCTATTCGACGAGTTCATCGAGCGTCTGCATTTCCGGAAGAAGTTCCTTCTTCGAGATTTGCCCCGAGCTACGCCGAGATCGTCTGA